>NC_083614.1:31320701-31498201 GCF_963584025.1 Labrus mixtus | reverse complement strand
AAGCTAGCTTAATTTAAATCTCAGCAAGGACACTACATTTGCCATAGCAACCACCTCAATTTAGCCTGTTGGTGCATAAACATTATCTTAGTAGGGCTGCACTCAGCAACCTCTGGTGCTGAAAAATAGAGCCAATGGTGAAGTGCAAAAAAAAAAAAAAACTGCAGTTCCTCGAGTGTCCACTTGAGACTGGCTCTAAGAGACCCGGAAGTCCCATACAGTCCATATTAAAAATTACATCCTGACAGCAGAAACTATTACTATTCTTTTTATTTATTTCTTCTTTTTAAAGACACTTTTTTGGGGTCATTCTCCTCCACTCGACAGGACAGTGGACAGAGCAGGAAATCAGAAAGAAGAGGTGGTGTATGACCCAACCGCCGGGCCCTCAGCAGTTTGAAAAGTACATTTTCAGCACATGAAAATGAATAAAAAATAAAATAAATAAACACAAGGGACCTTGGAGTTGAATCACATTTCTGACTGGCCTCTTATAGAAGTCGGGAGGCCTTTAGCTTCTCTGAATAATCATCATTGTTTGGACCTTAAGCTGAAAGTCTTCACTAATCACCATTGATTCTGGTGCGTCACAGCGCCTTCAAGATCAATGCAAACAAACAAATCCTCCTCACCTCCCTCATGTTGTCTCCACCTCCGTCTTCACCTCCACACTGACAATATCACAAGCGTGTTTTTTTGTTTTTTTTTTAAATTATGACTCACTTGAACTGGCCTTTGTTTGTTTTGGCACTTTCTGTTCTAGATAAGACAACAGAGACGCTGAATGAGACGCTGAATGAGACGCTGAATGATTTCCTACACGGAGGAGGTGAGAAACAGATGGTTGGATTCTGTTGTGCTTGCTGATAAAAAAAAAGAAAGGTCCCTGGGAGCCAGACCATCTTGTGAATTGATCACAGCACATCAGGACAAGAGGCCTGGAGGGATGGCAGCATCAAAGTCATTAAAGTGTAATGAGCCTGTCGGGCTGATCTTTGGGGGGGCATCTCTATCAGTGACTCTGACGAGCAGGAGTCACATCATACCGCTCCCCTGTTACTGCCGGTTCTTAGGATGACACGTGTACCTCTTGAATGTTATCTGGCAAATAGTCACACAACTGCTCAAGTTCCTTACAGAACTCATTTTCTTAAAGAAGTCGAACGTGGACTATCGTGAAACTGCATCAGCAATCATGCTCTCAAAATATCCTTCTACTACCTTCTAGCACTTTGATTACCAGTCAAAAAAAACACAATTCTTGGTTACTGACAAGCTTACAGACACTAAAGATCAATTAAACAGTCATCTTCATTTAATTCTATATTCACCTTTCTACTTCAGTAGCTGATTTAGGGACATTAACGTGGCTGGTAAGCTATAGTGTGTTTTGTTGTTTAAAGACTTTATAATAATTAAAGGCGATTTTTCACACTTAAATATAATATAAATCAAGTATATCCTCTGAAAATAACTCTGTGAGTCATGACTGTCTACAATGGGTGTAGCACCCGAGTCCCACTGTCTGTGATGTTTTCAGAGTTTTCAGAGTCCTATCTTCACTTTGTTTACATCGCCAGGACGGCCGGCCGGCAGATATGTGTAAATACAAGTGTTATTAAAACTCTTACCGGCAGAGGTCCCATGAGGGTGGGATCCAGCTGTGGAGCTCCTGAAGCTGCAGCGGGGATCATGTGGGAGGTTTGATTCAGAGCGGTTTGACCCCCGTGCGTGTGCGTCCTCTCCCTCCACGTTGAGGCGGCCTACAGGTGAGTCACAGCACAGCTCATCCTGCCATGGGAGGTCCAAGACATCTGAGCGGAGAGGGGAGACTTCCTCGGACTCTGAACACTGAACACCTGCGCAAAGAGAGACAAGCAAGGTTTAACACCGAGTTGGAAACATGGACGAGAAAAAAAAGAAGCTACAATCTGCACAAATACAACTGGGCTGTGGTTTGCTTTGAAGAATGCATTTCAGTTTCAGTCCAAGTTTCCCGATAAACATATTGTAAGAGCTAGAGCGTGATTATACTGCAGGGTTGATATAGCCTCGGTTTAAGTGACAATCATTTTGAGACTTATCTATGTTTAGTTTTTACTTAAATCTTTTGCAGCATCATTCCTTTCAGTTATTATGGACGTTTTGTTTTTCTTTATTTTGAGCAAGACTCTGTTTGTTTCTCACATTGACAGCCACAGTAAGAGCCTGGAGAGTTCAAGCAAGACGAACTACTGATTCAGCCCAGGTGAAAGTCACAATCGAGTACATGATGTAATACTCGTCATGTCAAAGGAGAAAGTGGTAGTTTTTCATTTTTGTGGAAATCACCACAGGAGCTGCACAAGGGAACTCTGTCGGCTGTTGCACGATGTATGTTATGGAGTCTAGTGTCAACACAGGTATAAGGCTGCTGTGTGCCTGGAGATTAAGTAGACTTAAACATCGTGACAGTATTACTTTTTCAGAATCTGAGTGCTGCTAAAATAGAAATGTCACGTACAAGCTGAGGTGAACCTTACACTCCTACTTTAAATGAATGAAAAGGCTCTTTTTTTCTGGATTTAATGGAGTATCGTCCAAGTCTTGAAGTGACATTTTGACACTTGTTGACATTAATATATCCACAATTGCATCTTCTAATTCTGACAGTTTTAGCTGGAATAATATTTTTTTAATCTATCTGCCAGAGGACCAAAACCTCACAAAATCTACATTTTTCAATGAAATAGCCCCATTCTGTATGTGCAACATACTAGAGAGTAAAGTTCATGTTACAACAGTTGTGTTGGACTGTGGGACTCACTGTGGGACAGCAGGAAAATATGCATCAGGAATGTCAACATCACAGACCAAACCCTGCAGAGAAATGGAGAGAAAGGGGGGGCGAGTGATGGAGAGAGGGGAAAGTGATAAGGAAAACATGAGACTGCAGCTTTGTAAAGATGAAAAAACCCTTACAGATAGGAAACGTGAGAAGGATAAAAAATACATTAAAAAATTGAGAGTGACACAGAAATCAAGGAAAGTCGTATAGTTGGCTTATAGTGATTGTAAAATCTTAAATTATTGAGGATTTTAGTTGGTGCAACTGCAAAAACATTCAAGTGGGGACATGTATGAAGTTTGTTACTCATGCTTGTATGTTTATTGAGCAAACTAAACTAAACACAATGAGGCTGACTGTGAACAGAACACTTTTAAATACTAGTATAAAAGATTCATTTTTAAACACAAAATACCAAATTTGATTTTGAACCAGTAAAGTATCAAATTAAATAAACATTTTCACATTATTTTTATCTATTATTGCTTGTCCTTTAATTTTGACAAAACAGTATGTATCAATGCTTGTATGTGTACAAACTCTATATTAGGGGTGGAAATCACAGGGTAATCCTGATAAGAAACATGCCCCAATATACAGATACAATGAATCTGCAGTAATCAATATGTTGAAAGACAATCATAAAGATACTTCATGACATCTGATTAAAGGCTTTATATGCTTTATATATTTTTCACACTTAAATATAATATAAATCAAGTATATCCTCTGAAAATAACTCTGTGAGTCATGACTGTCTACAATGGGTGTAACACCCGAGTCCCACTGTCTGTGATGTTTTCAGAGTTTTCAGAGTCCTATCTTCACTTTGTTTACATCGCCCGGACGGCCGGCTGACTCCTCCCCTCGAGTATAAAAGTTGTTTAATTGAGGGACTAGAGAAAAGAAGAATAACATACTGTACTCACTGCTTAACTGTGTTTCTAGATCACGCTCATTTCAGGTAAATTTACATGCAGTGTGAAGATACGAGCATAATAAAGATCGCTAGCATTAGCATGCTAACACAACAATGCAGCGCGAGTCGTTTTGGTTTCATGCTGGTGCTCAAGGGCGACATCTGCTGGATCAAAAAATCACATATAAAGCCTTTAACTTAAGAATAATATGTGCCTCTAAAAAGCTGAAGTGCAGGATTCATGTATTTATTCACCAGCTTCACCTCTTATCACACTTCCATCTTTTAACTTGTTTTCACCGCTATCACATTAACCCACTGTCTTCTACTTTTTCTTCTCCTTCTTCTTCTATCCTGCTGTCAACTTCGTCTTTGGCCAATTCACCTCTGTTCACCTAACCCTCATTTCATGTCATGAGTGCCATCACAAGGAGTCACAAAGTACGCACACGGTGACCCACTTGGCAGGAAAATCTGTTTAGAGCAGCATTTTTTTTTGTAATTAAAATATTTATATAACATCAACTATGACTCAATTTTTGTATCAGACATGTCAGGACTACAATGTACTGCTTTGGCGATATTTTCTCACACCCCTTCATATACAGAATTATCCTATTTATTCACTTGTTTTAAAGTACAGTATGTACTTGAAAAGCTTAATTATTTCATTATTTTATTTTCCTCTTTTTTTATGTCTGGGTGATCAAGTATAATCAAAATGTGCGGCACTCTTAAAAGATATAATAAATACCATGAACTGTGATTCAGTGTTTTAGTGGATCCTCATCATGAATTAGCCAGAAGTTCTGCAAGCTAGGCATGATGCAACCGTACCATGGTTAATGACATTAAAGGCTGAATGACTATCTCCTGCTGTGATGACAAAAGAACTGGTGTGATGAGACATCAGTGGGAGGTGAAGCAGTGGAAGAGACTTTTGTATTTCACACAGTAACACAGTGACACAGTGGAGGAACTGGTGAACCGTCTTCTTCTGTTAATGACTCATCTGGTAGAAAGTTGTGACACATGACGGGTCAGCAGTTCACATAAAACCACAACTTGCAACGTCTACTTTTCTTCAGGCACCTGCCTTGTTCATCCTCCTTGCCCATACCCGTCTGTAAAACCAGCTCCATTACACTTCTCTATACTAAAGATGATTCTGATTCTGAGCGTTTTCAAATGAAATACTTCATATAGAAGAAGCTGTACCATCTAGTCTGAACGTCTCGCTGACGATTTGTGGTCACTTGCAGTTCAGTCTGAATGTATTCAAAGTGAGATGATATGCTGTGAAGCAGAAAAGAAGGTTGTTTTTTTATGTGGGTTTTTTGTTGTTTTATTTTTCTCTATTACAAAATAAATTGTGCAAACTAAGATATTATTATAACCATTTTGTTTTCTTCTTCTGCATTCTATTATTGTTTTGTAAAATAAGAAAAAAAAGAATAATGATGTAAGAAATGACCTATGTTTGGATAAATGAACTATGTTTGGATAAATGAACTATGTTTGGATTGCCCAATAAACACGAAGTTGCAGAAAAAGAAAAGAAGGGGTCAGGGTAATTGTAGCTCTTTTAGCGTCACAAAGCTGATGTGCATCAAAACTGTAAACTGCACAACATGTTAGCTCTTAGCTCTGCAATTTGATCAGTAAGATATTTGTAATAGGTTACTACAATGTGACAGGTTCGGTTGCATGTGTGCAAGTTGAGAGTGTTTAAAGTGCTCCGTCGATCTTTCTTGATCGATGACGTGGATCGGCGCCCTAAGTCCAATATCTGATATGGTAAAGTACGTCTCTGACACGATACTGATTTTAGATCGGAGCTGTCCCATCTACTTCATTGTTATTTGACTCTGTTAGCCACACCAAACTGGACCTTGGTATTAGATCTTTTTTGAAAGATACAAAATGCTCTCTGTTTAGATTAAGTCTCTTTTTCCATTTATAGGTTTGGTCAAGTTTGCAACTGCACCAATACTTCGTTGTGGCGGTAGCTGGACGTTTCAATTCATTCATCAATTACTTTTTTACTCTCAGTTCCAACTTCTTCTTTGATTTTGCACTAACTCGTTTCCACTCAAAGATGGTTCTTAAGTGTCAAACACATTAGAGAAAACTTGAATAGGCTTTTAAAAATCTTCTTTGTGGACTTTTTTCCCCTCCAAAGAACACAAGATATTCAAAACCTACATTTCTCCCAGCAATATCTTTAATTTCCTTTAACCTTCAGTTTGAGGATAGGTGTCACAGAGTTATAGTCAGACGTGTGAAGGAAATAGGATGACCTTCCTGTGTTGGCATCCCACTTGTAAAATCCATGAAATATAAAACTTCACTTCAAACTATTTGAAAGTAAACTAAGTCCAGACACTCCTGCAGAACTCACTTACTCAGGCAGACAATGAAAATGCCTCTGAAATAAAGTTAATGTGAAAGTCAATAATTCATGTCGTAAATTCTTTGAAATGTTTCACACTGAAGCCCAGAATTCAAAGATGCTTGGAAAACTTTTTCCACCTGCAAATCACTGAAGCCTCATTGGCTGTGCTGTTATCACATGATGCTTCCATTATCCAACTTTAACAATGAGTCATTTTTCTCATTAAATCGTGTCCCTGAAATCCTCTTAAACTCGGAAAACGTTTTTAAAGCTGAACAGAACTCAGCTTTCACAGTTAAATGTTTGTCTAACAGTTTTTAAGGATGTTTTTATCCGATTTTTAAGAATTCATCGAATCGCAAATTTGCTTACGATGACAAAGTAACAAATCCTACAAATCTCTTCTGACCCATCCTTTGAGATCAGACAATGTGAAATGCCTTTTCTATTTCCACAGCCAATTTCAAGTGCTATGAAGCGGGACAACATCCTTCATCTGTTTGAAGCAGATACTACCAGACTGAGAGCAACCTAAACATCCATCTGCATCTGGTAATGTTGCTTCTGTTACAGAAGGTTATTAATCGACATGCTTCGGTACTTACATCTTAGTGGTCATTGTGTGTGCATGGCCCGGTTGGATTTGGCAGGGATGAATCTCACTGAGGAGGACAGAGAGAGAGAGAGAGAGAGAGAAGCTTTTCAGAGGTTATTAAGCACAAGGTTTTGAAGCAGCTCACAGCGGGTAGACGAGGACCTGCGTCGTGATGGGAATAAAGAAAGATTACTTTACATTAACAACCAGTGCTTTTCAATTCTTGGCAAAGGCCGAACAAGAAGGACAGAGAAGGTAATTATTTCTACAAAATCAGCTCAGGAATGATCAGAAAATAACTATTTCAGAGGCAGATCAGCATCCTCTCCACTGAATCAAAATGCAATCTTTATTTACTTTTTTTGTTTTTTTCTAGATACAAATTGAGACTCAGAAATGTGTTGATGTCAGAAAGATTTGTAGTGAATTGTCCTGATTTTGTTATATTGTCTACATACTGTACGTCCTGTTTTGCTCTATTTTTATGTTTTCAATGTAATTTTCAATTGGGGTAAATTTTATTTGTGACAGTAAATATTCTTACTTTGTTATTTTTTACTGTATTTTATTTTAACTTTGTTTCATCTCTTAAGGGCTTTATTATTTTTCACACTTAAATATAGCATTAGCATGCTAACACAACAATGCACCGCGAGTTGTTTTGGTTTCATGCTGGTGATCAAGGGCAACATCTGCTGGATCAAAAAATCACATATAAAGCCTTTAAAGTGAGGTTTTGAGATAAGCCCTCATGGGTTTCTTCCTCACCTGCACATGTGTTTTATTTTTTCATTTGTTTTATTTTTTCTGTTTGACTCTTCTTTCCAAAAATGTGGAAATGAACTAAACTAAACTAAAACTCCAACTCCTGTTCATTCATGAGATAAGCAACTTCTCCTTAGCATAAGGAAGTGTTCATGCAGTGAAAGCACTTCTTCATTTCCTCTGGAGGTCATCAACATGTCAGAAACATTTCCTCACTGTTTTCATATAAAGCAGCTATGTTTTATTAGCCCCCCCCCCCACACTCTAAAATCCAACCTGTTGTTCATTTCTTGACATTTTTTGTCTGACAGTTTCCTCTTGTTATGAATTCATGTGTTGTGCTTTTTTTTTTTTTTTCACACCTCTTCATTATAAAGCTCTCTGCTGCTTGTTTTGGAGCAGAGAGGCAATAAATGAATACAGTGAGTGTGTAGCTCTCCACAAGCTGGCGAGCACATCTATTAATTTAATGATAAGGTAGATGAGATGAAAAGCATGCAGAGGAAAACAAGCTGGAGAGGGTGAGACGGTGTCCATGCCTGGAACACTGTGTTTAAATCAATCTGTATATATCTCCCCAATGGTGTCAACATTTAGAAGAATCTGTAATAATCTGTTTAGTGTGTTTATCTCCATAAGATCTACTGGAAACAAACAAACACTGATCCACATGTGATCACCTTGATTATTTATTTCAGGATGCAAAGCCGGCAGGAAATACTTTCATGTATTCAAACACATCTGTTCCCATGCACAGCACGCAGCTGTCAACACCTTTAGACAATAACAACAAAACTCCTACAACAAGTACCGACCTGTCATGTAGTCTTTGTGTTATCACTTATACTGACAAGCAGAAATGTTTCCTTTAAAGTCTTTATATGTGATTTTTCACACTTAAATATAATATAACTCAAGTATATCCTCTGAAAATAACTCTGTGAGTCATGACTGTCTACAATGGGTGTAACACCCGAGTCCCACTGTCTGTGATGTTTTCAGAGTTTTCAGAGTCCTATCTTCACTTTGTTTACATCGCCCGGACGGCCGGCTGACTCCTCCCCTCGCGAATAAAAGTTGTTTAATTGAGGGACTAGAGAAAAGAAGAATAACATACTGTACTCACTGTTTAACTGTGTTTCTAGATCACGCTCATTTCAGGTAAATTTACATGCAGTGTGAAGATACGAGCATAATAAAGATCGCTAGCATTAGCATGCTAACACAACAATGCAGCGCAAGTTGTTTTGGTTTCATGCTGGTGCTCAAGGGCGACATCTGCTGGATCAAAAAATCACATATAAAGCCTTTAAACTGGAACACAGACATGGACAGCAGCAGTGTGTTTGACTGAACAGTGGATTGAAATATTCTCTGGGAAAGTAATGAAGTTGAAGTAAAACATGTGAGTCCTTATTGAGGACGCTGCTGTGGTGGATCACTGCAAGACACACAGAACTTTGTAAATGTTGATCTATTTAAGAAAGATGAAACACTTTCTTCAGTTTCAGAGTCATCGTTTGAGCTTTAAACTGATGTCATGTAACTTTTAAAAAAAAAATCAATATAACTACAATTCACTTAGCAGACGCTTTTATCCAAAGCGACGTACATCAGAGAGTAAGAACAACACAAGCAAGGATCTAGAAAAAAGGGAACAATGTCAGTAAGAGCAAACGATCAGCTTTGAGTCTGATTGGACACACAGGTGCTGACAGGAAGTGACCAGAGGCAAAGCACAACATTGAGGGCAGTTCTTGAGAGCTCTAATCAGTATAGAAACCATCTTATAAGTCGTCGTTATCAAACAAAAACCATCGTCATTACCATCATCATCATCAATAATATGGAGACCATCATCATTAAGTTAGTAGGTATTCATGAAAGAGCTGGGTCTTTAGCTTTTTCTTAAAGGTGCAGAGGGACTCTGCAGATCGACTGATAAAAAAATAAAATCACTGGGCTGCTATTGTCGCTCACTTATTCCTTGAAACTGTTCATACTTGTTAAGAGTGGATAGGAAAAGTTTATATTCCACATTCTCAGACATGACTACTTTTTATACAAGAGTACAAGTTTTGTTCTCGCCGTTTCAAGGAAATCCCTTGATGACAGAAATGTCAATCCCTGCCTCGGGCTGGAGTAAAAGATCAAGACAATTACTATTTGTATGTCAGACAGCCAAATGCACAAAAAAACATTTGGCCTCACCCCAATCCAATCCAAGGCTTTGATAAGGATGAGACTGAACAATATGGACGACATCTCCTTACAGATATGAGTCATATCAACATCTTTGATGGGGTTAGACATGTTCTGATAAGTCTCTTGTGAAACTATTCATGGATAACAAGATATTTCCTCTGAATTCAATCTCTTACAAATCAACGTGCATTTCACGCTAATGCCAAAAATACATTTCTAAAAAAAAAGTCAACACTGCCTGGAAGTAATCCTGCTCAGTGAGAATCATCCCAGCATGCAAATGTATAATCCATTCAGATGCCTTAATAAGATAACTGTCACAGTATAAACACATCCTACAGATTTTAGGATCATAATGAGCCTAGCAAGCGTCATTTTAAATCTCATTGTCAAAGACTTTACCAGTAAACACAGATACATCACCTTTAATGTGTGACTCTTTATGCATTGTTGTATTCTGATAAGAGGGGTCGGCTCAGGATTCTTCATCAGACTCAGCCTCACATGTAATGTAGCTTTGAGTTACCACAGAGTGAAATGTAAGAATAATCATCAAACAGCATGTTTTATACTGAGCTCGCTCTACACTGAAGTTTTACTGAGCATACATATAGATAGGACACATGCTCAGCTCACTAGTTTATTCAACAAATTGTGAATGAGGAGCCAATGCACGCTGGGGATTTTCAGAAAAAGGGCATGCAGTGAAGGACAACAACAAGATGTCATGTCTGGGAGTCTGCAGGGAATTGGGATGGGAACCAGAGGGTTGCCAGTTTAAGTCCCCGTGGGGACAAAAGTATGGAAGTTGGTCTAGTAGCTGGAGAGGTGCCAGGTCACTTCCTGAGTACTGCCGACGTGCCCTTGAACCTGAACCTGTGAAGCAACCCTGCTCTGCCGACTCTCCACTGATGCATGCCCACAGGTCCTGTTTGTGCATGTCTGTATTTTGGGATTATGTGTGTGAGAAGCATGTCTCTCAGTAACAGAGTGTAAAACCAGAATTTCCCGCCTCAGGGATTCATAAAGTATAAAAAAAAAAAAAAAAAACTATGATCCTGACGTATGAAGGATTACTAGAAAACTGATCGTTAAGTAATGAAGCTTGATCATGTGGAATGGAGAAACAACAAGCATCTTTAAACTAAATATTAAACAAGTATTAATATCAAAACTGTGTTTTTCTGCTGATTATTGTTTATAAAAAGGTGTAGATAAACCATCTGGTCGTATCAAGAAGTTGCTTACATTCACACAACAAAATTTCCTGGAGCCCAAAGTGTGATTTTCCAGGTTGCTTATTATATCTACCAGATCAAACCCAATGACTCACAATGAAGAAGCTTGACTTATTGTGATGCTTTTTCAAATGCTTTGAAGTGTTGAACAACCACAAATCTAAAATCAGAATATTTGGTGATTCGTTTTCTTCTGGTCGATTACTCATTGCAGCTCTTAACTTCAGTACAATGATCAAGACCACAGCATAGAAATATGATGTCATAGACTGTAAATAAAAGTCTTTGTCCTGCATTAAAAACGTCAAAATACATGAAAAACAAAGTACTCATCATGATATGATGGGATGTATCATTTCAGAATAATGTGGGAGCTATTTTCTGATCAGACTGATATATTAGTGTGGACAGTAAATAAAGGAATTACAGATATTTTATGTTTTTGTAAGTTATGTTTTTAACATTTGCATGAATGATATAAATGTCAAGATAAACTTAAAACAAATCTTTGTAAATCAAATGTAGATCAATATATGTAAAAAGCATTACATGGGAATACTAAAGAAAACTCAAAGTATGTCAAAATGCTGCTGAAGTTTCTTACCTGAGAAAAGGGTAGTTTGTTAAATCCATCATTCACTGCCACATTGAGCAGCAGGTTACAAATATGTTTGTTTTTTTTAGTTAATTCTTATGCTATAAAACAGAGCAGTAGTCCTGACAGGTGAATTGTTAAAACCTCTGATGCTTCATGCTCTCTCAGCTTCACAGCACACACACGTGGAGAAAAAAAAAGTGTGTCTGCAATGTAGGCTAAGCTTCTGCTTCCTCTTCCATCTTCTTTGGAAAACGGCCACGCCAACAAAAACAACCATGTGAAACTATTTTTCCACACGTTAGGGAAGCTCTGCCCCATCTTTCTCCGCCAACTATTCATCCAGGGTCTGACTCACTGCCTGCCTGCCTCAAGCTGCAGCCGTCTGCGAGGAGGCGCGCCGGGGCTTGTCTCCCGCCCCCCCACCCCCAACACCACCAGAAGAGCCAGCAAAGGAGGCTGATCCTGACAACTTATCTTTCTCTGTTCAGCGGCTAATTTCTTCTCTCAGGATTAATATTGCACCATGAAAATAAAAATAAACAGAAAGATAAACTCATTTTGCAATGAAAAGTGATTTTCAAAATAAAAGCCTACTTGAGAATGCAACAACATGCAGGCTACAGCACTTTTAAGATGTCTCTCTCTTTATCTATGGTGGAAAACATTAAAAGCTGTCAGTTTGACACACAGGTGGGTGAGTAATTCCCCACTTCTGTGTGAAAGACTGTTGGTCACGTTGACCGAGAGGTTAAAAGAGCAGCGACAAAACAAAAACATCCAGTTTTTCGTTAAAAGCACGGATAAAGTTGTTGTTAAAGACAAAGCCTAATAATGAGAAATGATAATATTAAGAGAGTCTTCTTACATCGCTCTTGGGGTTTTTTCCTCCGCTTTCGTGTCCAGGTTTCTCCTTGAGTCCGGATCAGGAGTTTTGTTCAGGTAAATTGAAATCCAGAATCCAGAGTGCGCATCTGTCAGAGTTCAGTGTCCATGTTTCAGTCCGGCTTGTTGTTTAATTTAACAAACACACTCACTCACACTCACACACACACCGCTGCTGTTTCATAAAGACTGCCCGAGCCCCTCCAGCTGGTGTACAGGAGGAGACTGAAGACTGGAGCAGGAGGGAGAGGCTCACACATGCACAAAGCGGCGAGCCCACTGTGATGCGTTCAGGTGCTCCTCCGGAAAACGGACACTTCAGGTGTTAAGAGCATTTAGCCTACTACTTTAAATAGGCTTATCCGTATTTGGGGTTTAACAATGAAGATAATTGCAGAAGGGAGATGCGATTGAGAAAAAATATGCCGTAGCCTACTTTACTTCAGTAATTTACACTTTACGGCAGCAACCATTTCCAAATGTTTCTAGGCCTATGTTATGCTCCAATACAGTTAGGCTATTTGAAACCATTAGTTAGGCTACTTTAAAGATCCAGATAGTTTGGCTATTAAAATCAAATATGTATCATTATGAATAAAACAGGTAAATAAATGTATAGCCTAGGCCAGGGGTGGGCCCATCAACCCTCAACGTGGCCCTCGGGTTAATTTTTACACATCAATTAGTTGGAAAACATGCCAAAATCTGCCATGAAATCATGAAAACCAGAAATATGTCCACAATAATATTCGATCACTGGTGTATGTCGAGTTAAATTTGAGACATAATTGACCGTAATCGTTTTTGTATTCTACAATTTGGCCCCCTGGCAGTGAGAATTAAATGAATGTGGCCCCTTGCTGCGACCAAAGTTGCACCATCCCTGGCCTGGGCCCAAAGAAATCTGGTTTACCTTTATGAACCTAAACACAGCATTGTTACGTGATGAGGTCGTAATGAGCCATTTGTCAGGATTACTGTCTACCTGTTAATTGGTGAATTTGAATAGTTTGAAGTCTGACTTACTTTAAATGGGGGAAGTGGATGATTGGTTGATACAATCACAGGCGGCTAGCTTTAGCATTGAAGCATGCTAACAAGGTGGATAGGCTACATTACAAATGGAGATTGGACAACTTATACATGTAGAATGAAAAAGGAGGACTGTCAGACTGACCTGCATTCAATCTGTAAGTAAGTGGCACGAGTCTGTTTCTGTTATCTGCTTTTAGACTTGGGCTAATGTTAACTACAACTAGCAGGCAGCTGCCAGCTAGCTAATGTTGTATTTTTACATTTCCATTGTTGTGGTTGATGAAGCTACATGACTCTTTACTTTTACTAAAACATATTTAAAGGCTTTAAATGTGATTTTTTTTGATCCAGCAGATGTCGCCCTTGAGCACCAGCATGAAACCAAAACAACTCGCGGTGCATTGTTGTGTTAGCATGCTAATGCTAGCGATCTTTATTATGCTCGTATCTTCACACTGCATGTAAATTTACCTGAAATGAGCGTGATCTAGAAACACAGTTAAGCAGTGAGTACAGTATGTTATTCTTCTTTTCTCTAGTCCCTCAATTAAACAACTTTTATACACGAGGGGAGGAGTCAGCCGGCCGTCCTGACGATGTAAACAAAGTGAAGATAGGACTCTGAAAACTCTGAAAACATCACAGACAGTGGGACTCGGGTGTTACACCCATTGTAGACAGTCATGACTCACAGAGTTATTTTCAGAGGAGATACTTGATTTCTATTATATTTAAGTGTTAAAAATCACATTTAAAGACTTTAAGAAAAGAAATCAAAGCAATATTCCAGCCTGTTTCTTATCATAAGTTATTTGTGATTCATGACATTGAGAGAGGAAAAGCAGAGTGTGATGGGTGAATGTATACATATAGGGCTACTGGTTGCCCGTCTATAACGGGGCCTGGACGGGAGGAAGAAAAACACTGTCAGATACAGCCAATTTTAATTGATTACGTGTTTTTGTATGCTAGTTTAATTCCCAAGTCTTAGTTGTGTGTCGGCTATAAAGCATCTTGTCTTGGCCAAAACTGTTGCAAAATATGTTGAAGTAAAGTCCCTCTCGACTTGTTTTTCTCAAGAAGCTCTTTTCCCCCAAATAAGTCTGCAGCTGAACACATCTGTATCTCTCATTCTGCTGTTTGTGAGGTGTGAGTTATGAGTTACATACTGGAGGATAGATAACCTGAAGTGAGTGGGACAGTACATACAGATGATTCTGTTTAATCGGGTAAATGTTTTATTTTTCATTGTCATATTCAGTGGCTATAAACTTGAATTACTTTCAGAGCATCACATTGAACGTTGGCTGTTTTTAGTAATTCCTGAAGAAGACTGTTTGCAGCATAAAGGACAACAAAACTCTCCCAAAGGACTCGGTCTTCCTCTGAATATTATGCTGCTGCTGAACCCACTCCTTTGAGTGGAATTACATGAGAACCCCCTCACAGGTATTCTAATATTTCTAAGTGTTTACAAAGAACAAGTTAGTCAATAGACCACAGTAAACATAATGGACAAACAGACCTTCAAAATAAAACAGTCTACGGCTTTCAGGCTTTTTAAAAATTCTTCTTAATAGCCCCCTGTTTCAGCCCTTGGAAAAAGTCTCCATCCAGATGTGGAATCCTTGGCCCCGACATTAAGTCAACATGTTTTTCCAAATGCAAGCAGACAGTTCAGTCAATGAGCCGTTATTTGAAACGGAAAGTATGTCTGTGTCACTTTAGGAACTATGAAGGGAACTCCTCAAAGAAGTGTGAATAGTGAATGATGTTGGTGTTCTGGTGATGTAGCCTGGTGTTGGTCATATTTACATTACGCAGCCAGGTTAACCAAAACTTAAAAAAAGAATCTGTTAGGATGACGCTTCCTGGTGTCTCCAATGTGTCCTCCACATTATATCTTTACATGCCCCATAGTGTGGAAGTGGAGATTCATTTGTTGTGTTTTAAAATAGTTCTCTTTAAATCTGGAAAACTACAGTTTGAGTATTTTAACGTCCTTACTCTGTTATATTGGAGGAAACAGCCACTATTTGAAAAAGGTTAATAAAGTAACCACAAAACAACAACTGCATCAAGTGGCCAGCATGAGCTTAAAAGCTGAATGGCAAAGGAACGTTGAGGAAATGCTGCACAATAGTTGGACGTAAAAGCCAGAACTGTATAATGTCAATGTTGATTTTGAGGAAGGTCCATGCTGTGAGTCCATTTGTGGCCATATTAAAACTGCTGAATTGAGCGTGTGCTCCTGATGTTTTCCTTCATGCTGTGATTTATCTGTCTCTTTTCTGATATGCACCGGCTGAAGTGCACATTCCCCTTCTTTATAATGTAAAAACCTTTCCATGGATAGTGACAGAGACAAGTGGCAAAAAAATAGAGCTATTTTTAACCTTCTGTAAGATTAACATCAAGATTCAGAAATTTTCACTCACATTCTCATGTTTTTATTCAATTTAGAGCTTAGAGCTTCGTCTTTGGAAAAAAAAACACAACAGCATCCAAAATCGATGCAGAATTTAGAAAAGAATTCAATCATGCAGAGGAGGCTACGGCCAAGGTTAGGTACGGAGCAGGGAAAGCCTGATTAAGCCAATAAATTTTCTCTCCGGGTGCAGAAGTGCAGATTCTAGTCTGAGTGATATACCGCCTGCAGTCACTATCAAACTTCATGACGTAGAAAGGGATGCGTCATTGTGTGCTTGCATACATTCGTCTATGCAAAGGAGGAGACTCATTTGCAAAATTGGCTTTCCTTGATCTGCGTCATGATGGTGGCACATCGCTTCGATTTCACAGCTCGCTGATCTTTATAGAGATGGATTTTCACTGTTATAGTCAGCAGCCTGATGTTGCCCATGACGAGCTGCAGTGACTGCTGGGGAGCATCTGGTTTCCCACTCATCCAAAATCCATCCAGAGCATCAGCGTCAGCAAAGAAAATAAGGATGATCATTTTCTGCTTTCACATTTTTATGTTGTTGTTTATGCCAAGTTCAATTACAGTTTTTTTCAGTTTTCTTATGAATGCAATATACAGTACTCCAAGCTGCTTCCTGTAAACCGGTAAGTAATCAAGAAGGCACTGATTGGTCATTTATTTATGTGTAATAAATCATGTTCACAAAATATAAAAAAGATGTGTCGGACAGCAGAAACCACATCTTAAAGAAACTATTTGATTGGATCTATTTCTGATATTGGAAAAACAAGCAGTCTTGTTCTGGTGCATTACTCAATGTCATACTTTGGATGCTGGAGGAAGACTTAGACACACTAACAGGCTGCCAAAGCAAATATTTATGAGGTTATTTCTGGAAACTATGATCTCTAATGCACCTTTTCCACCTTCCTGTCTTTTATTCCTGCCCTCTGAAAATTCTTCCCATTCCCTATCAAGCAGGGCATTAAAGTGATAGATGTCTATGAAAATGTTCAGCTTCCAATGAATGAGGTGTGTATACATTTAGGTCCAAAATGTTTTTCTTCACTGATCAGTCTGCAGTGTGGAGAGAGAGCGTGAGCAGGGGAAACAAAGCCCCGCCCACTGTATGCATTCACAATGAGGAGATGACATCATTCCCTTCAGTGACATCATCCCTAAGCCGAAGCAGCAATGACATCATCCTTAACATTTGACATCCTCATGTTATGATGTTCAAGTGGTTTAAAAAATAATACACATGAAGAAATCTAATATATTTCTAAGAGCCCCTGTGCTGGAAATATTTGTTTTCTATTTTGTATAGTGAAAGATTTGATTTCATAACGAGCTGCAGTTATTCATTCTGAATTCACAATGTATCTAAACTAGATGTGTTGCTATATATTTGACTGCATTATGGACTGCAGCCTTACTATCAACATAATTACTGAAAATATTGAATGAGAAAATTTACCTAATTTGTTCATTTTCTCTGGTCGTAGCAGAATGAACGAATCACAATCACGGAATCATACTTCTTATACAGTGTCTTTTTTTCTTATTTGTCTCCTATATTTGACAATTATCTTCTATTTAGCTCTTAAAGATCTGTCCACCAGCTATAATGTAGGAGCCTTATTGCTCATCATGTTAAATGTATGGATGCATGTAATCCTTTTTGTTCATTGGATCTGGGAGGGGGAGGGGCTTGTGGATTTAATTGGGCTTAGTTTAGACTAGTAGAGAGTGGAGCCACACAGTCTTTTGACCTCTCTCTCCTCACCTCTCTCTTTTTGTATAGTTTTGGACTAACCTGTATCTGTTTTTTGTTTATTTTTGTTTAAGTAAACATTTAAACTTTGATCATTTTGTCCTGTGGATTTAATGGATGAAAATTACGTAAGAGAGGAGTTTTGGGAGCGTCGAGCTACGGCTTCATTCAGTGGATACCTACATATATGTTATTATTATTGAGGTTACTTTTTTTTTTCTTTTTCTATTTAACCAGGAAAACCTCACCGAGAATAAGAATCTCATTTACAAGAGTGTCCTGACCAAGAGGGGCAGCAGTACAACAAAAAGTTACAGACATAAAACACACAGTTTAACATGTCCTGAGTCACAGAGCAGAAAGTCATCAGTCAAAGCATCTACAACCTGAAGCATCTTCCTCCAACACATTCAGTCTACTTTTGAAATGATTTAAAGAAACCAGACACAGATCATCCTGCAGGGGATTCCAGGCCGCCGGAGCAGCGTACCTGAAATTCCTTTTTGAATTGAACAGATAACAACAAGTTTTGTTACGGAGTAGCAGAGAAGAAGACGCTGGCTTCCAGCACTTTTCACAATACACTTTTCAAATACTCCTACACCATGTAGCTTTTAGAACAACATGACATCAGCTCTGTGTTATTATTCCCCTGTCATCATTGCTAATGAGGTGATCTGATAGTAGAGCTTCAGTATCATCTCTGCAGTATGAGTTCACCTGACATGAGCAGCCTGCTGTGTGTGAGTGCCGCACCTCACACAGGGAAGCATTTCCTGAATAATTGATTTGATTCTGCACTTGAGGAAAAAAAAAAAAAAAAAACATTGCAGGGGATGACATACCAAGAGGATGATGTCATGCTTGCAGGCTGGATGGGATGATGTCATGAGGGCGACGTAATCTCTTGTTTTTTATGCAGACAGGATTGAGGATTCCCCTGCTGGCCCCCCTGCTTCACATGCAAATTGAATCTCTTTGAGCGCTGAAGGACGCAGTATTACTGTTTTCCATATTCAACTGTGAATCTCATTTCGTTCTCTCATTTTTGTGAAGGAAGGAAATAATGTCTGTGGAAAAGCTATTGTTTTGGAGCATGTCCCTCAGGAGTCATGAGCTTCGCAGGTATTATGTTTGTGTTGTGTGAAGGTGCAAAGTGCATACAATATGGAACATTTAACACATTCAGAAATGTACTTAATATTTATAAATATCATCTACACCCATCCTATTTTTTTTTTTTTTTTTAGCTTAAACCTGCAGCTCCTTAGCTTAGCATAAATAATAAAGAAGGGGAACCAGCTGGACTGCTTTTGTCCAACTGTTATAAAATTAATCTGACTGTTGGAAACCAATAAGTGTGTTTTCTAAAATATTCTGATTTCATCAAAAATGTTTTCTTGATTTTGCAAAGTCCTTTTTTGGATGAGCAAGAAACTAGAAGTAAACCATTACAAGCAGATTTATCTGATTAAAAAAAAAAAGGTGATGTCATTCATCCTCTCCAGAGAGAAGTCGATATGAACCGGAGAGTCTGCTGATGTCTGAAACTCAAACTAGGTCATCCTCCCAGCGCTCCCTTTTCCTCTGAGAGGACTTCTTACAACGAGCCAGTTGAAGTAAAAGGCCTGAGTGTGCATGCAGAGCTAGTTGAGCAGTACTCATGTAATGTAGTGGTTAGTTTGACTTCCAGCTGGGCAGAGAATCAAAGTTTGTCACTATTTATTCCAGTATTTATAAGAAAGGCTAAAATTGAAGTAAAAAAAAGTTCTTTACCTCACTCTCCTTTATCATCTATGAATCCTAACACTCTTAAAGTTGCACACATGGGACTCTGACAAATAAAAATGTAGCTTTTCAATGTTGTGTGTGAGCGTGTATTGTCATGATTTGGTATTATTTAGTTTTGTATTTTCAGTGTTTCTTTAGGTTCTTGTCTGTTTTCATCAGTCTTGAGTTCTGTGTGTCCTCAGTGTTTCTTGTATTCCTGCCTCTGTGTGTTTCCCTGTGTGATCGCCCTGATTGTCCTCACCTGTGTCTTGTTAGTCTCACCTGTGTCTGATTCCCCTGTGTATTTAGTCTCTGTGTTTCTTCCCTTCCGTGTCAGTTCATTGTTGTATGTTGTATGTAGTTTGGATGTCGTTCATTGGTATGTCAGTTTTTTGCTCGTGCTCCTCTGTGGCTCTCTGGTTTTGATCCCGGTGTTTTTTGTTGAACTTTTGTAAGTAAGTTTTTGTTGCCTTCGGTCCACCTCCCTTGTTTTACACACCGAACCGTAACATGTATAGCGTGCAGAGACCCTGCCATCTGCCTGTAATTTCCTAATTTGCCGTGTTTTGGTCGTTACTGGGTGTCAACTTTTGGGTAGTGGGTGTGGATCCCTCAGCCAATCGCAGCTAGCAGAGTCAATGAGGTCAGGACTCTGTAAAAAAATGTGGCAACCAGGTGCAAGACTGTAAGCACACAAACAAGTTATCACCATCTTTGAAAGTACTTTTTACAAACCTGCACCTTAAAAAAGCCCGACTCATTCTGCCTTTCACTAAGCAGCCGTGTGTGCTGACAAAACTTTTCATTTCCAGTGTGATGTCTTTTCCAGAGCACGGCTCAAACATGTCTCCTCGTAAAAGCTACGGCCTGCTAAAATAAAAGCCGATCCTGCGTTTCTGGACAGTTCTGGTAACTGTGTGGGCAAATTCTGTAGAACGAATCAGACAGTCAACAACACCACGTGCTCATCATGTATGCTGTGAAATAAGACTTGTGAAAGAACTGGACACAGCGCCACCTACTGGCCACTCGTCCATGTGCTACAGTTCCACAATTAATTTAGGCGCTTTTATCCAAAGTGACGACAACAAAAGCAAAGATCTAGAGAGGAGGAAACAACATCAGTAAGAGCAAATGAACTGTTTTAAGTCTGATTGGACAATTTTCTGCAGGATTATTTGAGCGAGCCCTTTCACACTGATTTCACAGTCTCATTTGACAGTTCTGATTAAATATGCATTAAACAGATTGATTTGACTTGTGACCAAAAAGGGAGACCCGGTAGAGAGATACTTTTTCCTCTGTTCTGTGACTGTTTATTGAATTAAGAGAATTTCCAATGGCGGAGCTGCACATGAGACACGGCATCTGCCAAATGTCAAAATCTTGTGGGAGAAGAAACAGACGGACAAAGTGTCTGAGAAGCATCGGAAAGAAACAGAGTGATTCAAACTTCACATGGTGAAGAACAATGAAACATTGTGTTCACGTTTAATGACAATAAGGAGGAAAGCAGGAAAACCTTTTAATGGTGAGGCACGTTTTCTTCGGTGTTAAATCAACTTAAAGGCTTTATATGTGATTTTTTTTTTTGATCCAGCAGATGTCGCCCTTGAGCACCAGCATGAAACCAAAACAACTTGCGCTGCATTGTTGTGTTAGCATGCTAATGCTAGCGATCTTTATTATGCTCGTATCTTCACACTGCATGTAAATTTACCTGAAATGAGCGTGATCTAGAAACACAGTTAAGCAGTGAGTACAGTATGTTATTCTTCTTTTCTCTAGTCCCTCAATTAAACAACTTTTATATGTGAGGGGAGGAGTCAGCCAGCCGTCCCGACGATGTAAACAAAGTGAAGATAGGACTCTGAAAACATCACAGACAGTGGGACTCGGGTGTTACACCCATTGTAGACAGTCATGACTCACAGAGTTATTTTCAGAGGATATACTTGATTTATACATTTAAGTGTGAAAAATCACAAATAAAGTCTTTAAAGTGAGTCCTTTTTGTTGTATGTTCCATTAACATGAGATCTTTCTATCTGGAGCCTTTTCTCTGGAGACCACCATGTTGGACACAGTGCTGCTGGAGAAGCCCATGATGGTTTACTCTAGAGAAGTCCTTTTTTTTTTGCATTCTGCCTAAGATGCATTGTCAGGAATTTGTAAGTATATGAGAGCCAATGGATTGATTGATGTCCAATTATCCCCCCAGAAAACACCAAATATCAAGTAAATTATTCAGTGAAAATACCCCCTTTAGAAACTGCATACAGGTGCTTGTCGAAAAAAGATATAAATTGCAGAAAAAAGGGAAAGGTCCGCACACTGTTCAGCTCCCAATGAGCAACTTTATTAAAGGGCAACGTTTCGATCCTATGAGAAAATGAAACATTAGTCTAAAAGCTAAGCTAGCGAGTTGACTTAAGATTTCATTTGGAATTCAAACCCCAGACAACAGATTTCAAAACCAACAAACAAAACAATTGTTACAAACCTACTGTACTGTTTCTTTTCCTTCTTTGGTCCCTCCTCTCTCTCTATTGGACGAGCAGGTTTTCTTGTCTGTTGCATCACAGCTGAAGCTAAATTCAGGTCATGTTCACACTTATTACACATTAAACCCACCCAATATGACCACTTTGTGTGTGTGTGTGATGTCACACAGGGGTTAACGGGATCGCCACAGCTAATCGGTTGAACGGGTCTTATTAGTCACAATACTCATCTGCTGGAACAAAAACAGGCCTGAAAAACAAAAGGAGCGTGTTTATTTGGGGTTTGTGGGAGCAGCAGAACACATGAACAACACTCATTAGTTCCAGATGTGAGTCGACAACATCTGGTTGTGACCCCGGCAGGGATTGAAGATAACGGTTTGTGGGGCTCAGCATCAGAGACCAAAGCCGGGAGAGCCTGAGGCGTGAGATGAGCATTTCTTACTCATCCTGTGGTCCTTTCCTTTCTCTCTTTGCTTCCCTTTGACATGATCACACGTCAGCACATTCACTGCCACAGTGTGTGCACAATGACGTGATGAAAATGGCAGAACTCAGCTTGTTTTCTGCGCTGATTTCAGCACATCATGACAATGTGAAGGAGTCATTCATAAAACCGTTAACAGTCTCTCTCATGGGACACAATCTCCACCTTGTTTTCAATACATGCACACACACAAAAACACACACACATTCAGCAGATCTGTCATTTATTCCAATCCAAGTTGGTATATTCTCTCACTTTCTTTTCTTTAGAGAGCAGTGGTATCATAAGGGAGTACCCGTCTCTTCTTTCCATCTTCCCAGGGAACAAAAAACAAATGAGAGAAAACGCCCGAAAGAGAGAAAATGCTGAGGTGTCCCAATGCCAAGTCTGTGCGTCATCAGATTTTATTATCTGGAACCTAACTAGCCATCTCCTCCGCAGCCTGCACAACAGCTAGAGGGGGTCGAGGATAGTACATCGTCATCTGCGGGGTCGGAACGGAGACTGTGTTTTATGACTGCGTCGAAACCAATCAGGGTTTGAGAAGAAACAGAGAAATGTTACAAACTGTCCATTTATGCTGCTTTAAAAGAACCATCCTCCATTCAAAGGGGGGAAATGTTTCCCAAAAATGCAAGCCTGTTGTCTGTGTAATCCACCATTCCAGTAATCATTACCTTCAATGTTGCACGGATTTAGTGAAGTGATGTGATTGTGAGGATTTCTTTTTTTTTTTTTTTTTTAAAAAGGCCAAATTATGAATTTCACATGCAGGTGAAGCTACTCAACGAGAATGATGAGTTGTACCCAAGAGGCAACACAAAAAGCAAAAGCAATTTTATCCATGAAGCTCATTTCATTACAGCTCAGCTTAATGTGCTTTACATTGAAGGTTCATAAAAAAGCTCTGACAGGTTTCACCATTGAACATATTAACATCTCCTCTTACTGGGGCTTCCACTTCATTAAACACAACAAAATGAAACAAGTACTTTTTAAAGATGAATTTAACAAGCAGTGTTCCAAATGTGACATAGATTATGCCTGTAGTACAGTGCTTCCTAAAGTGGGGGTCAGGACCCCTTGGGGGGTGTCGCAAAACACAGAGGGGGGTTACGATATTCCTTTCAAAAACATGTACAAAAATTTAAAATAGCATATCTTATCCATTATTGTGAAAATAGAAACAAAAACATAGAACAGATTAATTGTGTTCTGCTTCTAGCGTTTCTGTTTCTATCATTTCTGTTTGTGCTGTTCTAATGCCACTGTTTGGATCGGCCTCATAAACCCTTTTCACACATACAGAAATCTCCTGAAAATCTCCGGAGATTTGGCTACCCGGAGGTTCTGTGTGAACAAACAGCCGCATTTTTCGCACAGTCTTTACCCGGAGTTTCTCCTCCAGACCTCTAGTATTTTATCCGCAGAAAATCCGAGTGAGCTGATGTCTGAACGCTGCAGCATATACTCCAGAGATTTCAACTTGAACCAATAGAAAGAGAATGACGTTTATACAGTGACTGCCTAAAGTGTCTGCACGCGACCTCTACGATCTCCGTGCTCTAATTAAACGTCTGCATTCTGTTTTCTGTTCGTCAGTATGTTGTTCTCCTCTCTTTTGTGGATGTTGTCATTCCATTGGATTACACATAGCATTGATATAAAGACAAATATTCTCATTATAGCGTCGTGTAGCGGACTCTGTTGCTTCGGCTGCTACTTCCGCGTTGTTTATTTACGTCACGTCTTACCTCAGGAAATCCCCCGCCCCCCCCCCCCCCCCCCCTCTGACAGGGAAAGTCCCCCGCTGTGAGGAGCATATGTGAACGACTAGGTCGGGAGAATCTCCGGAGAAGTCCTCCTGTAAAAATCTAGATATTATCCGGAGTGCATATGTGAAAACGGCTATAGCGTGCCGAGCTGTGCGCAAAATTAAATGTAACCTCCTCCAGGGACGACGGGGATCTCCAGTTATAGGTGCTGTAGTTCACACTTATGGTGCGTTCCATTTGGTCTTGGAAGTCGGTCAATTTCGAGTTCCCGTTCTGATACATCATTAGGAACGCCACCCTGATGTTGGAATTCCGACATGGAAAGTCTGAGAACCTTCAGAGCTGAAATCCAACATGGCTGCTACGTGCATCAACAGTAACTTTCAAGCTAACATGAAAGTGTTTATTAGCATAGTCCTCTTTTAGTCTAAATAAATAAATCGCACCGACAGCATTGTGCAAGTTCTATCTGTGGACACGTTGTCATGTTATTTTCATGTGCAAACTCTTACGTAGTGTGTTGTTATTGCCAGTTATTAGATTACAAAACAAAGAGGCTACTCCTGGAGGAGGCCATGTTGCTTGTCTTGTTGCCAACTCGCAACTGGAACACGTTACCCCGGGTGTAGGAGCCAATTTAATGTGTGTGTATGTTGTATTGTATTTTAATGGGTTTGGTTTATATGTTTATTTATTTACTTAATTTGGACACTAGGTGGTTTTAATTGATCATTTGGGTTACAGGTGAACAGGAAACTGGTGTAGGTGGTGGGAATTGTCTCCGCTTCATATGTGACAATAAACTGCAACATCAAAAAGTTATTAAATTTTGGACATTTGTTTATTTTTTTACGCGTCAAGAACTTTCCACACACCTATGCAAGTGACTAAAAGCAAGATATGAAATTTGGACATTTGATAGTCACTACGCCGGGTGTGATGTCATTCCAAGCTCCGAGGCCTGAGGTAAATGGAACGCATCATAATCACCACCAAATATGTTTAAAACATTTTTTTTGAGGTGGGCTACATTACATTAATACATTAATTGAACCATTTTCTGAAATGATTTTAATTAACTAAGTTTCATGACGGAGAGGATTATTAAAAAGAGCAGAAGGATGCAGAGAAACAGGAGTTTGGTTTCTCATCCATCCACTGGGGAGCCTCATATTTCTTCATCATCTCCCACCTACTCGTATATGTTGCATGAGTCGATGTTTTCAAAGTACCGACTAACTCTGAAGCAGTCTGCGTCACTCAAACAACAGGCAATGACATCCAGAAGGTTCTATCTTGGAGTTATACCTGTTTTCTTGCTCTCTGCAGAGCGTCAGTTTTGCACCCTGAGCTATCCAACTCCTCTTAATCTTTTCACACTGACGCACGGAGGTCCTGAAACCTCGCAGGGGAGTGTCATTTCAGTACTGTTTTCTAAATTAAAATGTGCACCTGGCTGGGGCCATAGAGTCGTCTTTTTTTTTTCAGTGAAATGTCTTCCCAGCATTCATGACCCATAAAAGTTTGTAAGAGCGGTTTATAACAGACTGAATCATTTAAAGCTACTCTGAGGAACTTGTGTTTTCTGTTTGTCTTTTTGACACCTGTGAGCCAGGCGCTACATCTTTAGCTCGTACTGTAGATGCTGCATGTAAGGGCTGTCAAACATTACAATTTAAACTGCAATTAATTGCTGAATTTCATGGTTAATCGCAATTAATTGCATCTTTTATTGATTGTCTCAAATTCCACATGTTTGCATTCAGAACGTTTTTGTTCTTTTTTTAATAGAATTAATAATAATAATTAATAGAATAGAATAGAATTACTTTATTGATCCCAAACTGGTAAATTGTGGTGTTACAGCAGCAGGTTATCAAAACAAATAAGACAATATAAGAATAGATACAAAGTAAATAAGCACTTAAAATATTTAAAAAAAATAAGAATAGGAAGAGATTTATACATTAAAGATTTAACTTAACATTCTTACTGGTTAAAAATGAAAATTAAATACAGCATTTATTCAGGCACGTCAACTGAATGTAAAAATACTTGCTGGAGGTGAGAGGTGTAAGTTTGCAAAAACAGTGATGACAGTGGTACATATGTAATAACAATATAAAGGGTTCTCCAGAGCTGAGCAATCAAAGATATATAAGTGCAGTGCAATGTTAACCTTTGTATACTTCCTGTTTGAATAAATAACCTGCTCTGATTTCAAAATAAAATCGGGAACATCTGGTAGATAAGAGGTTCAGGGAACGATCAGCGAAAGGGAAATTGAAAGTGAAATGTGTTGATGTGTCAACCGAGCTGTGCGGAAGCTTTGAGCCATTAAGAGGCGCAGAAGAGTCCTTGGTTTCCATCACTGTGACTGCAGGGAGATGCTTACGTACGGTGCAACGGAAGGGACAAAGTAGCATGCAATTGAAAAAAATGTAAACCATAATTTCTGATCTTAATCACACGACGATTAATGCAATAATGCTGACAGCGGCTTAAAAAATAGTTTTTTTCCCATGAAAAAATCATCCTGCTGTCTTGTAACATTCAGAACTATCACGTACTGTGATTCCTCTCCATCTAAAATGTAAACAAATTTGGCAGCGTGCTGTTTATCTCAGAGGTTATAGATGTTAAAATGAGTCTATATTGCTGCAGATGGTCTAACTTGTAGATCACAAAGAGGCCTGTGTTCTTCTGTTTCAGAAGCTGTTGAAAAACCATAAAAAAAAAATATATATATGATTTTGTTTTCTTTCCAACTTAGGCGCATTCTTCATGAGATTACTGAATAAAAAAACTCCCTAAAAGTTGTCAAAAAAGGGGACAGCAAGATGACAATTTGAACAAGTATGTCATACATCTACACTTATGTTGCATTGTGATTATTATAATTTTATTTTCCCGAAGTAGACTTGTTTCTCCCGTCATGTTTCTCAGCTTCCTATTAATGCAGCCTGACCTTTACACTGCTCAAACAACGACTGAAGGGCAGTCGTGTGTGTGTGTGTGTGTGTGTGTGTGTGTGTGTGTGTGTGTGTGTGTGTGTGTGTGTGTGTGTGTGTGTGTGTGTGTGTGTGTGTGTGTGTGTGTGTGTGTGTGTGCATTTCTCCATGCTCCTTCATCAAACAGATCCCCAACCGGAGCTAAACACAGCATATAACCAGACTAACTGGAAAGTGAGGGTGAACTAGTGAGAGTGCTTTAATGCAGAGGAAAAATAAAGAGGCAAACAACACAGAGGACAGAGAGAATGACAGGAAATGGAAAAAATTGGAGAGGAAGAAAAAAACAAAAACAACATGGAGAATTTAATTTCACGGGAAGTCAATAATGTAGATATTATCCAAAAAGTAAATAATAAGTCATGTTATGGGAAACATTTTCACTGCTGTACTGGAAAAAGCATTATTATCATTAACCGCCACAAACAAACACAAAACTTTGTCAACAAACAACTCCAGGGAGTTGAAGAGCACAGAAACACAAGACTCACTCACACACAGTCACTTTGTGGGTCGACGAGGCCACACTCATTTAAGTAACATCGTTAAACCTTCACCCCAAGGTTGCTGTGGCATTAAATGAAATCTGTTGTCTGGGGTAAAGTGCAAATCGGCAACCTTGAATAGCAATAAGCAGGTATAGAGAATGGACAGGTGGACCTATTTATATGTATATTTTTATATGTATGTATATAACAAAGTGAAGATACGACTCTGAAAACATCACAGGCAGTGGGACTCGGGTGTTACAGCCATTGTATTAAGCCTTTAACATTTCCTGTCTAAAGTATATAAATAGTGTTTTTAAACAGTGAATTTGCCCTTTAAAAAAACCCTCCTAAGTGGCTAAACACCACGAATTCCTAGAAATAATACTCAGGAGAACCCTTAGTGTCCTTAACGACATCTGCATCCCGCCTTGATGTGTACATGAAGATTAAGTGGATTAGCACAGCATTCAGATTCAGTTACACTTTTTAGCTCCTGTGCAGCCTCAAAGCTGAGCAAACAGAAACCTTACAAAAACTTCTATTACCATGGAGATCTCTGTCAACTCCCCCCCCCCCCCCCCCCCCCCCCCACTTTGCACTCCTTGAGTGAGCCAAATGGTCAAATGGGCAGCGAAATGCACCCTGCAAACAGAGCATGGCTGTTAACTCCGACACAGATCGAGAGACCTGATTCTTCACCTCGCAAAGATCTAGCCCTGGACTTGTCGATCGAAGTCAGTCTGGCCAGCTTTCGCCCCAGGCTTGTTTTCAATGTGTCTGTAACCAAAGCACCCAATCCCATAATAAAGCGTGAACATGAGGGCTGTTTCAAGGTCGGGGAAAAAAAGCCTGGAAGCTTCTGTGAGGAGTTTGTAAGTGGTAATAAAACACACTAAAATTAATAATGATAGTTTTACATGAGCAACAAAAGCAAAAAAAAGACCATCAGTGATAAGAATGACTATTTTTTAATTGTATTTTTACGATGTAAGTGACAGCAAGCTGCAGAAGCAACCTTTGTTTATTATTACCACAGCAAACATTCACAGTGAGTGATATATATTTGAACACAAACACAACTTGCACAGGATGAGATCAGTCGAGTGATAAAACGTACCGCCTTGGCCAAAGGGGGGCGCCAAAATTAAAACAAACTAAAAGTTCCTTACGGGATATTTAAGCATAAAACTGAAATATATTGGAGCTACATTTTCTGTTCTGAACAAAAGGGGTCTACAAGTGGCTGCACTCTTGTATTGGTGCAACAGTAAAGTTAAGTTGTTTTTAAATGACAGAATATTTCTGAAATCCAGAGGGAGTTACATTTGGTCTAGGTCAGATATTGAAGGAGTTTCAGTCACAGCTCCTGGACCATTTTCAAAGTAATAACCTTTATTCTGTTTCTGTGAGAAAGTAGAAGATCCACAGCTACTGCATGACTGTGTATTAGAGACATTTTTGACATTTTGCTAAAATGTGTTTACTTGCTTTCCTCGCTCTGAATATCTAGTCTCTGACTAGACTCTTCTCCTCTGTCGCCCCCCGGTGGTGGAATGAACTTCCAAACTCCATTGGATCTGCAGAGTCCCTCTGTGTCCTGTCAGATAGATTATAATCACAATGATGGTGGTTTTAATAGTGAGGAGAACGACTTCCACGATCCCACTGGAGGTTCAAAAGGGCATGACACTGTGTCTTTTATCGATGACGTCATTGAGTCTTGCCCTCTTGCAGCAGAAAACTACATACTTATATGTTTAGACGTACAAGAAACAAAGTGTTGATTGGACACCGATGAGATGGATTTGAGGTGACTTGAGATTTAAAATACGACAGCAGCAGGATGAGTGGCCAGTAGAGTAAATCTGGTTGTTGTTCCCGGTGGTGGAATGAACCTCCAAACTCCATGTGATCTGCAGAGTCCCTCTGCACCTTTAAGAAAAAGCTAAAGACCCAGCTCTTTCATGAATACCTACTAACTTAATGATGATGGTCTCCATATTATTGATGATGATGATGGTAATGACGATGGTTTTTGTTTGATAACGACGACTTATAAGATGGTTTCTATACTGATTAGAGCTCTCAAGAACTGCCCTCAATGTTGTGCTTTGCCTCTGGTCACTTCCTGTCAGCACCTGTGTGTCCAATCAGACTCAAAGCTGATCGTTTGCTCTTACTCACATTGTTCCCTTTTTTCTAGATCCTTGCTTGTGTTGTTCTTACTCTCTGATGTACGTCGCTTTGGATAAAAGAGTCTGCTAAGTGAATTGTAGAATTGAATATCTGTCCTTGATATGAAGCACAGCAAACAGTTAGCTAAATTTGCAAGGTTAAAATAAATCCCAACAGAAGTTCACAAATTACCAAAAAATGTTGTATCACAGATCACATGGGTTGAATCAGATCACTTTAATAGAATACTCCACAGCTAGCTATGACTCAAACTGTCCATCTTGACTTCAAATCTAAATGTATCCCTATGAATCTTAATGTTTCACATCCTCAATTTACTTTGCTAGAATTCCAATAATAATAAAACAAGTAGTTACGTAAACCAGAACTCTCTTTATATTTACAAAATGCTTTTAAAGATCTGAGCATGACAGGCGGTAATGTCAAAAGCTAACCCCCCCCCCAATGTTTCCTTAAAAATGTTATGTATGTTAGAAAACATGATACTTAGTTTTGACAATGTTGAACACGTAACAAAGACACATCGTTCATTTAGTGGATGTGTGTGTGTGTGTGTGTGTGTGTGTGTGTGTGTGTGTGCGTGCACTAGCTGCGTCTGCATCGCGTGGTGTGTGAGTCAGACAAAAACAACCAAAGAGGGTTTCAGGGACATTCAGGGACTTTATCTCCAGCTTTCGACCAAACCCAGCGCTCTGTAACAGAGTACAGCAGGCTGTAACGTTACTAACATTACGTTTCTGATTGTTGATATAAACACAGACACCAGCTGATACCTGCACGATGCATGCTGCGTTCAAAACAAAGCATTTATACACACTGGAATATTAATGCTGTACAACCTGTTTCTGCATGAAAATCTGCAACAAACTCTTGTTAAGAATGTATTTTAAAAGACCAAATAGTCTTCCTGTTGGTACAGCAAATCTCTCTAAATGCTGCCTTCTTTCCACACAGGGAGTTAGCAGCAGTACATTTATTTTACAACATCATGCTATACACTTCCTGTTTATCCATGGATCATTTCCGACCCAAACTCTTGGGGGGGATTATCAGATCTGTGATCCCTTTCACCACAGATCAACCATCCATGCTTCCACTCATAATGCTAAGCTAGGCTAAACAAAGATCCTTCGACGTCTTATTAAGACACATGTTTGTAGCTGCAACTTAACACATATCAGATGTGTTAAAATGAATACTTCAAACCAAACAGACTCAGTTAGAAGCTTCAGTAGCTAAGAGGTAAACAAACAGTGACTAAAACATCTAATATAAACTCATACAGGCTCATTTTAAAACAATAAATGGATTATCTTTCATCTCAGGTTTAGTTGCAGCTAAGTCAGCCTTTGAGGCTGCATTTGAGACGAACCAGCCTCAGAATAATAAAACTAAAAACACTAAAATACTCTTTACACTGTTTATGATTGAGACAAAGATCCTTTTAGTATTTTCTTAAATAGTTTAAACATTTCCCTTCATAAAACAGCTGATTACTTTAAGCCTTGATTATTTAATGATCCATCATTATTTATATTTTGTTTTTGTCAATGGGGTAGAAAATAAGATAAACTTTGTAAAGATTGGCCTTTAATTAAAAAAAACTTTGAGATTAAAATCCTCTCGTCCTTTTTTCACGACACACGAGAGATGTGTTGTTACAAAAAAGTAACTAAGTAACTTTTACTTAAAGTACATTTTAAACAAGTTACTTTTTACTTTTACTTGTACTTAAGTAAAATTGTATTAAAGTAACAGTACTTTTACTTGAGTAGAATATATTAGTACTCTTTACCTCTGCATATTTATGTTTAATTCTATGTAACAAACTCTGGTGGATGTTGTAAATGTGTCTGGAGAATAAGAGGAAGATTTGTGATTCAGTATAAAGAGCAAGAGAGGAAAGATGAGTCGAAAACAAACAAGATATTCACCCAGGAGACATGTGCTCGTGTCTCATATGAACGCCATCACTCAGTGTTCACTTAATGTCAAAGATAACAAATGTGACATGACTAACCTACTAACTACTGAGCGCAACATGTCCTGATACAAGCTGTTTACTTTACACACAGAACACATTCCCAAAATGTATAACCTTTACCTTTACATTTTTTAAAGCTTCTGAAGTTGAAACCATTTTTTTAGCAAGAAAAAAAGATTCACCCTTCGCACATTTTTTAAAAATCTTTTGCTGCGATCACCTTTGATTTGTGACTGCAGCAAAAGATACAAGACTTTATATGCTCCCGCAGTGATTCCTTTTTTTTTTTAATTTACCGCCCCTTTGAAATATGAGGTGAAAAAAATATGGAGTTAGAGGAATAACTTTAGGACAGAAAGCAGCATACGGACGATATGGAAAAGAAGACAAAAGGAAACAGTGAGGTAGGTAGGGAGACGTGTAGTTTCATTGTCAGGGAGGAATCAAAAAATGGAGAGCCAAGAAGAACAAAACTATTTCTCTACACAAACAGCAACAACTCCAGTGACTCAGTGTTAAAACAAAAAGCAAAGCAGTCAGGTGTGAATCATTGTGTAGGCTGCCATTTATGTCACAGCTTTTTGTTCCATGTCTCTTTAGATGTTATTGAGAAAAAATGACTCACCAGCTGCCTGACACCAGCAGATAATATCCACAAGTTCAGCATGATAAATAAAGTTTTCCTTCCACCTGCCGCCCTTGAGTGTTCGTAGTCGCAGACTTGTGAGTGAGATGTGGAAACCACAACGGACTGAGGACTTAAAGTGTGGCAGTGAGTCTCCGGGCATTAGAGGCTATTTCTGCTGCACGGTGTCAGAATACACCACCAATCATGCAGGACACTGCACAAAGGCCAGGATGTGCATGCGTGTGTTTACTTTCCTGTGTATCTACAAGTGTGTGTGTGTGTGTGTGTGTGTGTGTGTGTGTGTGTGTGTGTGTGTGTGTGTGTACACTGTAAATGCAGCAGGGGGATTAGACTTTACTGGATGAAGGCCATCTCTATTTTGATGTGCATATACAAAGACTATATGTGTGTGTATTTTTCAGCTGTGTACAGGAAGGGAATTCACAGAGGCTTAGAGAAAATTTAGAGAGCTGAGTGACAAACCTCCCTTCCGTCAGCGGTCGCATCAAATATTCCCGGCTATTAGAGGTTCACAGAGTGTTTTTCTGTGTGTTTGAGTTGGTGCAGAATGATATTTGATCCCGTAATTTCTCTGACGCACTCTTGCCAAAGCAATGCCCCCACCCCCCCCCCTTCCCCCTGACCACACTGATCAGAGCAGGCCAAACAAACTTACAGGGATACAACTTTGCTTTGCTCCCTTTGCCAAGGAGGTTATGTTTGTGGTGTTGCTCGTGTGTGTCCATGCATTCAAGAGGAAGAATCGGGCTCGATTTTCAAGGGAAATTTGTGGAAGTGTGTGCCGCATGTGTCAGGGAAGAACCCATTACATTTTGTGACTCACAACCCAGTCCTTATGCACATTTTCTTTCAGTGCAGATGGAATATAAAAACTGTATAATTGATTGATTGAGGTCGTACCACTCTGAGCCGTATGAGTGGGATAAAGACTTTTTAACTTTATATATCTGTTGGAGTCTGCTTTTGAAAAGGTAAATCAAATTTTGCTTTTAATTATGGACGGGCATGATGGTTGTTCCCTATGTCCCATGTCCTGAGCGTTCTGTCCACTGGTCATCAGTAGCATGAGCTGGCTCTGGGATATTTCAGGCTAAGATCTCATACAATGAACATAATGGTAACCTCCTCGAGAGTCCATGTCTGTTGTTTATATATGACCCCCCCACAGCTGGTATAGTCGCACTAGAGGTACACTCGTCTTTGCCCAGCATACAGTAGCATTTTAGCATCTTTAAGCTAGTTGTTTTGGTTTCTGGAAGGCAATCTCAAGTTTTGTTATTTATCCATCAGTACATTTTTTATTTATTTAGAAACAAATACAAGCAAAAGTTATCTCATGACCCTCTAGATCCAGACCCGTACTCTTTGTCTTGTTATTTTAAGAGACCTAAAATTAATCCACCAATGAGAAAGCTCTTGAGGACATTTGGCAACGGCAGCGAGGAAAAACATCCCGTTAACAGAAACAGGCAGAAACGTCAAGCAGAAGCAGATTTATTGGTGAGCATTCATTAGTCCTGCAGCATGGCCCAGTTCTCTCATCATTTTTGTTTTTTGAGCAGTTCAATCAAAAAAAAAGCTTCAAAAAGACAAACAAGACTTCATGCACAGCAGCTCCAAACAACATTGAGGCACAGTTAGCGGCATACTCCTACACACACTGCAAAACAGCAAGATGTTTCCCTCACTCTGTTTGTGGTGAGCGATAACAGAGATAAGATAAGTGAGAACCCAACAACAGCTCTTCTATTTTAAAAACCTGAAAGTTATTATGACAGAGCCATGGTTTGGTTTCCATCACAGCTGCGGTTAGATTTAGCCCTCGCTTGTAAAAGTGGCCGAACCAAAGGGAGAAGCTGCTATTTTTATACTACCAGTAAGATCCCAAAACTCTGCCGACCACAGGAGAGAGAGAGAAAGTTCACCTGCTTGGCACCTGCACAGGCTTGAAAACACTATAAAAGTTTGAACTCTGATATGTATGAGTGTACGGCCAAAGACACCTCAGAGAGGCCTGTAAATGATGCAACAACATTTCTTCACAGATTCCAAAAACCAACCATGATCCATCAGTTAATTAACTCTTTATTCACCCTGTAGACGCTGATCATACAAAAAGCTTTAACTGTTCACTTGGCACACAATTATGGGAAAAAATAAAGAATAACACACATTCTTAGATGTGCAGGCAATTCTTCCAGGACGGTTTATTTCGACATCTGGAGGGGAGAACCTAGGGATTGAGTGTTGGTCTTATTTCAAGTCTTTCCTTAGAAAAAAGGTTGGCAAAAGTGACTTTGACCTCAAGAGTTTATCAATACAATATGTCCATCCAACATTCATCACCATATTTCCATTATTAACTTTGGGGGGGGGGGGGGGGGGGGGGGTGCTTAATAAATCAGCTCCTTGCCAGTTGTTTGTTGTCTTCTGTGTAGGAAGAAAATTCCAATGAAAGCATTGAACATTAATCAAATGATCTTTTTTTTGTTACCTGTGTGAAATCTCCACACCCAGGAAGCAAGTATCTGTGTCTTGGCATGCAGGTTATGAATTCCTCTTTATGTAAAGGATCTCAAGCATACCAACGTGGCTTTAATAACTCGTATTGCATCACGTAGTACAGGTAGAAAAATGTTCCTGTCTTTCATGTCGCTGCACGTATAAAAGGAGAGTGTCATTTTAAACTGCAGTCTATTTAATTGTGCTGAAATACATGCTGTGAGTGGCTGATTCAGCAGAAAGTGTAAAGCAGCTTTCTACCTATTCTTTCATGAAGCATCATAATGAAACTGTTCATCTTCAGCAGTTTTATAGGAACATAAAACACATCTTTGATTTTTACAATGCCCCTTTAAACTCGATTCCTTTGGTTGATCAAAAACCAACCCAAGCACTCAATCCGTGATCCATTCATGACATTGAGAAGCTACCAACAGAGGACCTTGAGAGAAGCTTTAGAGAATCTGAATTGACATGAAATGGCTGCATTTTAAACTCTGAACAATGCTGCTGAGTGATTATTTCCATAGCATGGAGTTCATGTTCTGGACAAATGAATGTCATGTCCTTGAGGGGTTTGACAGTATGTAGAAGTCAGAGAGTGCTTTGTTAGATGTCATGAACTCAGCTTGACATGGACTGATTTTCTGATAATAAGAAGAAAGCTTGGCAGCAAAAATTGCTGTGTTTTTTTTTTTGTTTTTTTTACTAGAATATTTTCCTGTTTTTTTCCCCCCACAATAACAAGATGTTCTTCAGGCCTTTGTGATGACACTTAATGGGGATTTTAGTTTTGCTCTGCCAATCTGTAAAACCAGCACTCTGGTCCCGACTCTACATTTTCTACATTAACATCCATGATAGGATGCGTCTTAATAACTTTGGTGATCATGTTCAGGGTCATCAGTAAGTTAAAGATGTAACTTATCCAGTTAAATAAAAGTATCTGAACATCTACACGTCAATGGTGTCAAAACCAGCATAAACATAAACGCTGACTTGCATTTTATGATCCTCATAGCTTGTAGTGATGTAAATTGTAGTACCTTCAAACAGAAAGTGTTTTTTTGCATTATACAAAGCTGTACAGTAAACAAACCTAAGTACACTGTAACTATTTATTTGACCGTACTCAGCTGAGGCCATGAGAAAACATGTTTTCCATTTTCCAAATAAGTCCCCAGACGAGCATCTCTGGAGACGTGTGGATTTACCAGTAAGTCAGCTGGTTTGAGGAAAACCAGAGAGCATAGAGTGTTTCAACATCAGCTTGGAAGTTTGCTTTAAAAAACAAATAAAGAAATGTGAACTGGTCTTTTTGAGTCAGACAATCTTCATGTGGGATTTGATCAAAGAGTATCAGTTCCAGGAGAATTTCACAAACCATCAAAAGTGATTTTCTTGTTCAATCAGTCGACTATTAGGCACAGTGAGTAACCGCATAAAGTAAAACACATTAAGAAATATGCAGCATCAGTAGCTTGCGTGTGTCTGTGGCATCAGATGAGACATGAACCTAACGATGTAGGATATGTAAAATAAAACATCAGCGTTGATAACGATCTACATCCATCAGCGCTGAATCTCTCACAGGAAGTGCGTCAGCAGGGAAAAACTGGAGAGTGCAGCACAAACTTTATTTCACAATGATTCACTGATTGGAGTGAATTTCAATTACCTGAACTAACAACTGACAAAGTGCTGATTTTCCCGGATCTGGGCCCCATAAGGAAAACATATCAACCCTTTAAACTGTCACATATGAGAAGAGTTAAAGATGTAGTTATTGTTATTGTCTACATCTTTTACCATCACCGTGTTGAACAGTGTTTACCTGGAACCACCTGCTGGAAAGCATCATATCTCACCATGTGTAGAGCACAAGGTACTGGCCTCTGTGTTTGAAATGTGCTTTATAAATACATTTGTAAGATACAGTAACTAAGTTATTTTATTTAAGCCAGATATTTTTGGTGTTGTTTTACAGAAAACTTTAATCTAATGCTACTTTATATCTAAAATCCATTATTTTGACAACAATATTTTTCTTACTTAAAGGCTTTATATGTGATTTTTTGATCCAGCAGATGTCGCCCTTGAGCACCAGCATGAAACCAAAACCACTCGCGCTGCATTGTTGTGTTAGCATGCTAATGCTAGCGATCTTTATTATGCTCGTATCTTCACACTGCATGTAAATTTACCTGAAATGAGCGTGATCTAGAAACACAGTTAAGCAGTGAGTACAGTATGTTATTCTTCTTTTCTCTAGTCCCTCAATTAAACAACTTTTATACACGAGGGGAGGAGTCAGCCGGCCGTCCAGGCGATGTAAACAAAGTGAAGATAGGACTCTGAAAACTCTGAAAACATCACAGACAGTGGGACTCGGGTGTTACACCCATTGTAGACAGTCATGACTCACAGAGTTATTTTCAGAGGATATACTTGATTTATATTATATTTAAGTGTTAAAAATCACATAGAAAGACTTTAATAACTGTAAAGCAGTGATTCCTAAAGTGTGGGTCGCAGCCCCCCCCCCCCCCCCCCCGGTGGAATGTGAAGGTACTGCAGGCTGATTGTTGAACTTTGTCATTGCAGAACTTTTTTTTTTTTTTAACAAAAAATCCAAACTTGTTTCCAATTAGTAATTTACAGTGGAAGGGCTTTTTTTTTTTTTTTTTTACCCCTACAACATTGCCATAGCCCATTACCACAAAGAATATGTAATTTTATTAATTGAATATCTCTATATTTTGTGAAGTACCTCAACCAAGTCTGGTGTTTGGTGATAAGAGTACTTGATTCTGTATTTTTGCATCATGGATTCAGTCATGAGGAAGCAGGAAAAAGTACTCGAGTACAGTACAAACGATCTAAGAAGTAGTTATTTTGGGACTGTCACTCAGCTAATTCATTTCTATACTTTGCTGCCCTCTGGTGGACAAGAAAAGAAACACACACACACACACACACACACACAACCTGATTACTGCTGCTCATCAGTGCAGTTTCCTGTTCCTATTTATTGTTGTGCACTGCACTTGATCATTATGTACATCCTGTAATGGTTAACAGAACTAAAAGGAGCACGTGAACAGAATCTTTACACATTATAGTAATACTTGAACAGCAGACAGGCAAACACATGACATACTAGTAGTCTGTATCCAAATCAGATCACTTCCTTACATACCAGAACTGCAGATAACACACATCCATTGACTACACTAAAGAGGTTAGAGTTTTTTTTAACATAGCCGTTAAGATAGGCGCAGATAGAGAATTCAGTCAGCGAGGGAGCTTTAGGAGAGTTATTTCACACGTCGGTCCTCGTTGTAAATCGAGCTCAGGCGCACATCAGACACACTTCTGTGTCAAGTGAGTCACCAGAGAAAGCAGAAGACTTTTAGATCAGAGTTCAACTTTTCAGCCAGGAGCCATTTTTTATAGAAACAGGACGTAATATTCCTCTTGATCCGTTCTTTGTCCCAGCTGTCGTACCAACATCCTCAGTGCAGATGAACAACAGAGAATCAACATGAACAGCGTTGAAGTCCAACAAAGGGATTACACATTATGAACGTTAACAAAGGGTTAAAGACGATGGTTACATGATCACATGCTACTCCTGCATTTCTACAAAAAAAAGGGGGGATTTAAGGTTTTCACAATATTTGATTCTTGATGATATTTGAAACTTTGATGTTTGAAAACAATAAAATCTGCTTTATTTTAGTGATCTATTATTTAGGAAAGAAGTGACGCTTAGAAGAAAAAGACAGATCTGCAGTCATATTGAAACCAAAGCTGCCGCTAGCAGAAGAGAGGGAGGTTCAAATTCAAAGGTCTGCAAATACTGATGTTTCTGAATCCTTTTAATGCATCATAGAGATTAAAAAGTTAAGTTTAAATGTCTCTTATAAACAGACAGGGAGCAGAGGGGGGAGACCGATACATACAAACACATTGCCACTGTATTCGTGCAATGCAAAATTTAATTGCAATTTTTGGTAATGAAAAACAAGATGTTACTCCCTATTTAATGCACATGACTTATATTTTTGTTACAGGTAACCATATTGTTTGATATTTACTGTCAAAGTTTAAAATTCTGGTATTGTGACACTAAGAGGGAGTATTAACAGTCCTGAAACGAATGAAATAATTGTGTAAATGCAAATTTTCTGCACATTTTGTCACTTTTAAAACTGAGGAGCACATTTTTTTTTTTTTTTAATTTATAGCAGATGACAAACAGATTAAATGTGTTTTGGAGTATTTCACTATCAGTAACACAGAGCTGGAAGCTGAGGATGTTCTCGGATAATAACAACAAGTTTCCAGTGAAAACCTCAAATTCTCCAAGAAATGTAGATTTCCCCTTACAGAAATATATATCTTTAGTTTTTGCATGTTCCTTCATCCCAGGGCTACAAATACTCTTCAGAAAAGGAGACAACATCAGGAGTCAAACAGGAGTCTTATCAGCTGAAGCATGTTAGTAAAACTCCATGGAGACAACTGAAGTTTGATCCGGGTACCTTAATGTTGATATGAAATCGTGTTATTTGCTGCGTTCTCACCAAAGTGATCGCCGACTTTTAGAGGAACTCTTTAAAGGCCACAAGACCTCAGGGGAAACTTTAGAGAATCATGGGCTGGAGGAACCTTTTAGTCCCTTTTCAAAAGGAGTTTCCTAAAACTTAAAAGTCCCTGGTGCCTCTGGGGAAAACACAGCTTTTATTACTCTTCAATACAAATAATAATTATAAATAAAATCATTGTCAGTGGTGAACGGAGATGTCCAACAAATGTAAACAAATTGTCAAGTTTTTAAGAAGTTGCAGTCGCTGCATATCAGTGTCTTGATAACAACTGCTGTAATGACGTATAAGGATCTTAGTCTTAATTAAGTAGTAGTCATATACAATTAATCAGATCATGATACAGTATTTTCTCATGATCAATAACCCATCTCTGCAGAATCAGCCTACAACACCTGTCATAAAGTGGCCAATAGAAGAGCAGCACATTAACCTCACTCGTGCTGTTTTTGTAGTTTGGAAATAAGATATTGCTCTCTACAACAGGCTGTGTAACACTTATGATGTAGTCTTAATGATTCCAGTGTTTCTACTAGAGTTGAACATGACGGTCTACATATCCATACATGTCCATATGGTACATTAGTTGACTTCATGTGCAGTTTAAAAAAAATCAAAAACAAAGCAGCACACGTCAGACACACAAATGAAGATGAATTAAATAAATAAGAGTAGCTTTCCTTCACAGCGGCATCGAGGAAAGTTTGTGCTTTCACAGAGCTAACCTCACAAAGGAATACATGTTGTGTATGAGTGAGTACGCATGAGGCCTCGAGGTGCTTCATGTGTGGAACTATACATGTGCTCAACCCTATAGTACAGTAAACAAAGCCCTCAGTCCCGGCACACATGCAAACACACACACGGTTCAATCACATCAATGATAAATCACTCTCCTACAGTACAATGCCTTTTTTTGTTCATCCTATTAAAGGTCACACATTATGCAGAATACACTTCACCTTGGTTTTCTAATATTAATATGCCATAACATATTTATAAAAACAGGCCGTTTGGAGATTTTCCCTTTGTGACATCACAAAGGGCAGTAGCCCCTCCCCCAAGTGGGTGACACTCCCACAGCTAGGTGTTTTTTTCTGCCCTCTGAGTCTGCCTTTCAGCTGTAAACAAGTGGGCATAGTGTAAGAAAGCCAGAGCCACAGCCCATTCCAGAGAGGGGGCGTGGTCAGACACAGCTCATTTACATATTTAAAGGTACAGACACAGAAACAGCCTGTTCTGAGCAGGGCTTAAACAGAGGCATGCTAAAATACAGGATCAGAGTGGATTTTCTTTTTTCTTTTCTTCTATTTAAACTTGTTGAAAAGGAGTATAATATGTGACCCTTAATCATAAGTCAGGAGTGTATATTTTAGCAGCATTCTGATCTGTGTTTTTAATGTGGAGCCGCCTTGTTGTGTTGAATTTAATTAGTCATTTTCAACTTTACACATCCGACTCGTTTTTTAAGTCTAACGCAGACAGACTCCAACCTGCAATCACAACTAGTGTCAAAAGCAGAGATAGCATTTTGATTTCATTTTCTTTCACACACATACACAACATTTGAGATAAATCTCAAAACTGCCTTTCATGGGATGTTTTGAATATGAACCGGGGGGACTTTGGATTTGAGTAAATAAATCAGGGATCCATTTTTCACATGAACTTAAAAGCAAAATACACTTCTCAAACAGAAGTCCTTATGGGTAAATGACGTGTTTGCTGTTAAATGCTTTCTTGTACCCCAAAGACAGTCGGATGCTCTAAATGAGAATTTTGAGCAGTCTGTGAAACGCTCGCTCAGGTCACTCCCTGAAATGTGTTTTTCTGATCACATGATGTCCGTTGTCTCTTTTGATCTTTTTCTAAATCAAGTGTTTTCTTTTTTTGTGTTTTTCCAGACATCCCAGTAACTCTGCTTTGATTGGTGGGTTGGTTCAGGACTAAGGACACCCAACAAGGAAAGACTATGATGCATTACATACATACGGTAGGTAGGAAGGTCACGTTGGAGGTTTTTTTTTTTTTGTTGTGTTTTGCCGTCTTTGCAGATCCATTGGATGTTCTGTTCCTGTGGTAATGAGAGGTACAGGGGGGTAAGCACAGGTATAAAGGCAGATGTCGTCGGGGGTGGCTGGAGTGACCAAACGTTGGTGACACATTTTGAGGTTTAGTTAAGACAGAATCAGCAGGGACGTCCTCCTCTCGCTAAGTTCCTCTCACTGTTTATTTAGTAGAGTGGCTTTTGTCCTTGGCTTTCAAATTCTGACCAGGCGTCGTTTAGTTCCATGAAAATCATCTTGGCATATTGTTCATAGGGCTGCCCTGTCGCCTGTGGGGGGGGGGGGGGGGGGGGGGGACAGAAACACAAAGAGTTAAATCCACAGGACAATCACATTAAAACACCTCATTTTTTTATAAATAAAAATGACAGGTTCAAATAACTTTTTTTTACTCGTAGACTTTATAAAAAGGGGGACAGTTTGTGAGTTTGAAAAGTAATAGGAGATTAAACCTGCATTATGTTTAAATGACCAGCAGGGGGCCTCTATGCACTTGTTGCTACTTGGGCGGCAGTAGCTCAGTCTGTAGGGACTTGGGTTGGGAATCTGAGGGTTGCCGGTTCAAGTCCTGGCATGGACCAAGCCTGGAAGTTAGTCTGGTAGCTGGAGAGGTGTCAGTCCACCTCCTGAGCACTGCCAAGGCACCCTTGAACAAGGTACCAAACCCCAAAAACTGCTCTGGAGCGCTCGCTGTGTGCAGCCCCCCTCACTCTGAGACCTCTCTATTAGTGCATGTCCAGAGGATCCTGTTTGTGCATGTGTGTGTATTTCAGCCTATGTGTGTGTTCATGTTCATTAAACAGAGTGTAAAAACTGAATTTCCCCTCGCGGGATTAATAAAGGATAAATTATTATCAAATGGTCTGTATTGTCTAGAAATAGGTTTCCCAAACTTTTCAGCTCCGTGACCCCCAAAATAAGGTGCTAGTAGAAACTGGGGACCCATACTGTCCATGGAGGTGGTTAACAGAGTGTTGATCTGGGGTTGAAACTCAAACACAAATTATAATGGTTGGCGGGTTCAGGTGGGGCTCGGTTCCTACTGTGTCGGATGCGGGTTGGGTTCATTATGAAACTCGAGGCCTGAGTCACATTCTAACCGCCATGGGGGTCAGGTGTCAGACGAGGTGAATAACAGCACTGCTGTCTTTCTTCAAATGTTTCATGCCAAGATTCTTTGAGTTGCACATTATACATTAAAAATAAAGAAGAATGAGATAATCTTTGTCCGAAAAGAGTTCTTACACAAATTCAACAAAGAGATAAATCGTCCACAGGGGGTCGCCAAAATCAACACAAACCAAAAGTTCCTCACAGGAGCTTTAATAAAAGTTATTTTGTAAGGACAGAGAAGCCTCGTCTCCCTTCCTGACTTCATAAGAATGAATTAATAAAGTACATAATTCAGTTATCATCTGCCTCACCTTGTCTGGGTGGACCACCAGGACTGCTTTGCGGTAGACCTTCTTGACCTGTTCTGGAGTAACCAGGTCAGCCATGCCCACGGGCTTCCAGCGGGTCTCTCCCTCCCACAGCACAGTATGCATGGTGGACAGAAGAGCTCGGATGTTACGCTCCTTCCCCTCGATCCAGTCCAGAATCTGGGTCACAAACCGGGGGGAAGAGGTCAGCCATTATTCAGCGATGACCAGATTTTGAACAATAATTAGCAAAAATTCAGTGTCCAGTGATTTTGGCTGCAGTGAAAAGTTTTTTTTAAAAGAGTAATTAGAGGAAGCAAAGTTTGCTCATGGGAGACCTACATTAGTCGCTTCATTGATTCTGTAAAAAAAAACAGCAAGGCTTTAACTGTTCTTCAGTTCACTACTCTACTTCTGGGAATAGATGAATTCTTTCTGTTGCGCTTCACTGGAAAAACAGACGACAGGAACCCAGTGAACTGATTTAAAACGATGTCCTGGGACTTCCCTCAGAAGAAATAAGGACAACAAACTACTCCTTAAAAAACATGTGTTCCTCAATATCACATCATAAAAAAGATGCCCTGCCTTTATTTTCTCAGGGTCCATTTCTTTGGCCATCTCCTCCTTCCTCATCTCTGCTATAGTCCTGGGCCCTTTCTTCTCTTTGGCCCCTGCAAAGCCCTGACCGGACAGAAGGTCATCAAAGTTGGCATTTGAGGCTTTGGGTTTAGTACCTGACAGAGAGAGAGAGAGATACAAAGACAAAGAGAGGAAACACACATTTGTTTAAACATGAAACTCATCCTGCACATTTACAAAATAACTGAATGAAAATCCCTTTCCACTGAAGAGCTGCATGTTTCTGCATGTCATTCTCACCCATGCTGGCCTGTGCTTTGACACCTGCGCTGGGCGAGCCCCCTCCCATTGCAGAGAAGCTGACGTTGTAGTTGGGTCTGTTCTGGGGCGATGTGTGAGGCATGGGGGCGTGGCTCGGACTGGGCTTTGGCTGTGGGGCTGGACCCTGTCCTTGTTGGGGCTGCCATCCTCCACCGCTCCCAGCACCTGGCTGCCATGAGGGGAAGCCAGCTCCTGTGTGGGCGTGCTGGGGAGAGGGAGGAGGACGCGACGGGGAGCCCATGGGAGGGTGGGAAGGTGTAGTTCCAGTAGGGGTGGTGGGTTTACTGGAGAAGCCAGAACCTGGTTGAGAAAAAAAGATTACAAATTGTGACTTACAGAAGATGCTTTTTGAATGTAACAATGATTACATTTCTGTACTTCAGATCATTTTCAGTGACAGACCTCCAAGGCTTCCCCCCAGGTTGCCTAGGTCAGCGAACGGGTCCAAGGTGTTTGGCTTTGTTTGGTGGGTGGGGGTGCTGTGAACTGAACTAGTGGGACTAGTAGTAGCAGAACGACTACCCATACCAAAGCCTCCTCCTGGACAAATCAAGAAACAAAATACAGGAAGTCAAACCTCTGGAATGAAAAAAACATGTTTTTAGCTTTTGATTCAGTTTTTTTTACAACATTAATTTCCACCAGATTGGCTGCTAATAAGAATACATACAACTGCTGCCAAGATGGCCGTGTTTTCAATGTTAGTCATCGGAAAGTGTATCTGTTAATCTGTCAGCCGGGTTATAGAAAATCTAACTCCCTTATTTTCATGAAACTTGATACAGAGGTGTTACAGAATCCAGTTAACTTTTTCATCACACTCTGGACTCTAAAATTATTTTGTATCCAACTTTGAAACAATTAAAAACATCCTCCTTCAATATTTTTTTTTCTCTCCAAAAAACCTCTTTAATAACTAGATGAGTATTTTATCAGAATCAGAATCAGATTCAGAATCAGAATCAGGGTTTTATTGCCAAGTACATTTACACATACAAGGAATTTGACTTGGTGTATTGGTGCTAAACAATTAACAAGGAAATAAAGCAGAACTAGCAACAACTTAAATAATACAGTAGAAGAAGATATTACAATATATAAAATAGAATTTAAAAATGTGAAAAAATAAATAAATATTATTATTATTATTATTATTATTATTATTATTATTATTATTATTAATAATAATAATAATAATAAAAATAAAATAGAATAGAATAAAATAAAATAAAATAAAATAAAATGTACAAAATGTACAAAAGGTGCAATTATAATGCTGTTTTAATTTAATATTATATTTGCACATACAGACTGGGTAATTATGACTTGTGTATTTTCTTCAGAAAAATTATTTTATTATGTGAAATTTTAGAAATTTTGAAGGACATAACATAATCAGCATTAAGCTGGAACTTAGGAGCGACCATTTTTTCAACATAATTCCTACAGTTTGTAAAATACCCAGACATATCCTGTGCTTGCACTTGCAGATTTGCAGGTCATTGAAAAATGGACTACTGCCGGCCTCGGTGGAGGTCTTGGCTCTTCTTGTACCCGTCTAGTTCTTACCTGTGCTTGTGGTAGCCGGTTTGTTCCAGTCCCATCCTCCCATGGCGTTTTGTTGCTGAATGTTGACCGTAGGTGTTGTGGGTGGGACGGGGGAACTCCGGCCTATCAAGCACAAAACGTTTTGTCAAAGAGCGAGTAGACAGTGAAGTAGAACTGAGCAACATGATTCGATGAATGAAAAGTATTTCCTTTAGGCCAGCCGATGATGTTAGCTGATATTAGCTTATCCAGTGACTATCGGTATCATTTAATTCTCACAATATGCCCCGATATTACTCGATTTATTCACCCGTCAAATAGCGTTTCATTTGAGTTTTGTTGTATTACGCAAGCAGTTCTCTTTCTAGCTGTCACCAGCAGAGTGCATTATGGATTACAACAAGCATTTTTACTCTCTAGAGTGTCAAGCAATGATGCAGTTACTTTCTAGTTAAATGACCATCGTGTCTTCGATATACTGCTTATCTTTTCCACAAGTGTTTGATAACTGCATTTGAGGAATCAACACAATAAATGTGTTTCAATTCAAATTCAAATTCAAATAACTTTATTTATCGGTTAGGAACTTCATTTGTGTAAAAAGAGCATCAGTACGCATACAGCTAGACACAAAAACAACAGCAGAAACACACACATCCAAGTGGCTCTATTAAAAAGCATGATAAATAGGTCAGAAATAATTGTTATAAGCGGTTAAAAGAGTGGTGTTAAATAATAATAAATAAGAAATAGATCATTTGTTCATGAGCCTGATGGATGTGGGAGCAAAGCTTGACAGGGCTGGATTAGTCCGGAAAGTGAGAGATCTGTATCTGAGGCCTGAGGGGAGACGGTTGTAGAGATGGCAGAGTGAGTGTGTGCTGTCTGAGGCTATGTGTTGTCATTTTTGTACATCTATCTATCTTTACAGATCGAATATAAATGTAAGAAAGATATCAGACGATATATTAGTATTGTAGTTATCATTTATCGGCCCCAAACATAATTTGTATACCTCTACAGTTGTTGTTGACTTGCTACATTTTTTTTAAAGAAGCTTGGTAAACATGTTAAGTCTGAGAGAGTTCTAGTACTTCAGGCTGAAATGTTGCTTGGGGATAGGAATGATTCATGCTGGAAGTAATATCAAGCCTCTGAAGTCTCGGTGCCTTCCTTGATAGACTGGCTGCAAAAAAACAACATACATAACGCAAACCCATTCACTAGCGAGCATACAGAAGCAACACAAAAAGCCAGAGTTAAGAGTAAGAGGAGCAAAGCTAGGAGAAAGGAATGGGACATTAAAAACACAATGCAGTCTAATGAATTACAATGCACGTTCATGTAGTAGCAGCCGGGTTGCAGACACTTAATAACTCGCCTTACCCTGACGTGGACTCTTTAAGAAGAGCATCCCAAAAGGCTGTAAGAGCGGTGCAGCAGAGGAGCGACAGAAGCATGCCTTACCAAAGCTTGTAGGCTGCAGGGTGGGTGATGGAGAGCGAGCAGCATGCAGGAAGGGGTCTGGCTGCCCCGCGTTACCTGGTCCGAGGAATGAACCCATCATGTCCTGAGGTTTAGGCATGGGACCCGCCCCAAAGGGGTCAAACGCTGAGAGAAAGACACATACGGATCATTGTTATTGTCACTCCAATGCGTAAAGTTTAGAAGCACCAGAAAAGGCTAGAAAGTGGACCTTGAGGTTATTCTCTTGACCACACTATTTTTGAAAAACTACAACTTTTATGCTCTATTAATTGCATCATTTTTTGGGGGGGGGGATTCCAATATTGGGTAAATGCATAGCAAGCAATCTGAGTTTTCACTTTTTCTAGAGATGTCTGTCACATCAAAGTTTTTATCTAACCTGGCGGTGCAGGAGAAGGACATGGCGAGGCAGTGTTTGGGACTACTTTATGTGGGGTGGACTGAGCAGATGACTGCCCGCTGGTTGGCTGTGTCGGGGTCCCAAACAAATCCCCCAGGAGGTCGGTGGTCGCAGCTGCAGCAGAGGGGGGCTGAGACGAGGGACACGGCCGGTTGATGTCCACCCCGTCGAGACCAAGGAGATCCACCTCCTCGGCAGGAGCCCGGGCAGCAGGAGCAGGGGGGTCCGGTCTGTGGGGGGCTGTGCTGGTGCTGCTTCGCTGGCTGGAGAGGGAGAGCATCTCGTCGTCCGAGGGCTCGCTCTCCTCGCCGTGGCCTCGACTCTCTGGACCTCCGGGGGGCCTGGTTGGCTCTGTAGGAGGATGACACAGAAGTAGAAAGAAGTAGAGAAAGGGAGAGACGGAGGAAACATTTCATGAGTATCTTAAAGAGACAGACACACTGTAGGTGAAGGAGAAGAGCTAAGTAAGGAAAAAGGGGCGACTACATAGGCTATACAAGCATCAGCCATTCTCCTAAAATATACTATGCTGCACACTCTGCAGTTTGCCTGTTGGCTGCTTTTAGCTAATTGGAAGAGGTTCTTTCTAGAACAACAGGATAAATCTTTATTCACAACAATCCAATCAGTATGCTTTCTAGAAAAGGATGGGACTGAAAACAGGCTATTGTTAATCTAGAGAACTATTTCACTTTGGTAGAATATTTTTAATTTGTTACACTTAAAGCTGCAACTTTTTTCTTATCACTGGGATTCATAGTCCAGTTACTTTTTACAGCATGTTTTTTTTTATTTTATATAGTTTATTTCCCGATCAGACACGGAGCAAAGAGGATGTGGGTACAACACACGATCCCAAGGCAGCCGGTGACGTTAACAGCGTCTTTCTGAAAAGTTAAAGATTTGAAACTTGAGGGCTAGGAGCGGCCGCACAAAAAAGGCGGAGCACTTGGGGGGGGGAAAGACCCTGGGCACTTCCCTTTTTCTCCAGGCGGCTGCTTTCTGCTGCGTTGCTGACGCTATTGCCCACAATAGCACAACAACAAAAAACGTTAGGTTGGCAAGGGGCCTTATTAATTTGTATCCATGTTCTTGAAAACATTTCTTTGACAACTGGGAAAAGACAAACATTTATAAGCCAGGGTACGACATTAGATCCTTGAATGAAATAGTATTAATGCTTTGGACGAATTGAAAATATTCTACCAAAATGATACATTACCACTTTACGAGGACTGGGGTTCATTTCAATTCAATCAACAAAGATGTGATTGGAAACAGCCAAGCTGTTTTTACAATAACATGATTCCTCACGAGGTCAATAAGTGTGATTGAATTGAACCAAACCCTGACAAACTAAACATAACTTTACTGTTTTTACTAACAGGTCTGTGGTATTCTTCTACTGTCTTACCTTCCAGGTCAAATCCCTCCATCTCATCTTGCAAGTGCAAAAATCAGAGCTTGTTGATTAGGTTGTTCTTGTGGCTGCATGTAAAAGTATGTACATGTATTTCTACCCAGTGTGTCTTGCAGATTTATTGAATTTTAGTCCTGAATAATCAAGTGTATGGATATAAGTTGAGGCAGGCCTACTTTTATACTACTTACTTGGGTGCATATAATGTGTTTTAATTAGATTAGCCCAATCAGCAGTAGGCTAAATACAATTGGTTCCAGGCTAGCTTTGCTTTTTCTAAATTACAACATTTACGCTTATATATTAAATAATCAATAATAACAGCAAATAGTTTATTGATATTGCCAGGGGCCAATCTGCATTATGTCTTCTTTTACATTGACACTTTTAGGACTCTTTTTTTTTTTACTTTAATCGAGAACTTTCTTTTGATTTTTTGCTACTTTTAGTGAAGTGATAAGGGATTACGATCGTCCTTTTTGTGTAATTATGTCTGTGTTAGTGGGTTAATTCATCATAAATTCAGGTGAGTGTGTGGATCACTTTCACTAACTGTTTCTAGCCTTGTAAGAGCAAGACAAATTGTTAGAAACTTCTAGTAACAATTGTTTAGCAAGTTATCTTAAGCTAGCTGTCTGCTTTCATCAAGTTAGCATAATGTTAGCTTAGAGCTAGCACGTATTTGAAGTTTATGGTTAGCTTTACATAATGTTTAAAAAAGTTGTTTAACATTTTTTTCAAAATGTCTAACGGCCTGGAGTTCAAAAGTAGTCATTTTGAAGTAACAACGTAATGGACTAGGAGACTTTTACCAAGTAGCCAAATCCCCCTGATGTGTGTATAACAAGACAGTCCTACAGCACTTTCATTCCATAACATAAAATATGTTTGACAATTACTTAATTCAATCTAGAGTCATTCATATACGCTGTTGAATTTTTCTAGTACATTTTTTTAATAATGTTACATTTTGCTTGGTATTTTTCTAGTAGGTTAATAGCTTGTTAGCTTGTTAGCTTGCCTACTAGCTTGAATACAATTAACTAGGGTTCTACCATTTCTAACCAACAACAGGCGGCTCCCTTGAGATTTGACATTGCCTACTTTCACAAGACATGTTGCCATTAAAATGTGAAAGTTTAATGTCTTTAACCTTTTTAAAAAGTGTTTATAGCCATTCATCAGTGGAAAGGAAAGATTTACCAGCGATAGCCAGAGCATCCTGATGCTCCTGGTGGCAGGAGAAGAGAACACTGGGGCTGAGGTCTTTGCAGGGGAACTGCTCCCATGGTGGGGTCAGGTCCTTTTGTTTGTCTGTCCCCTCAACCTCAATGTCCACTAACACGTGGAAAAGCTGGGGATACTTCTCAGGAGAGTCACAGGCATCCAGCTCTGGTCTGAGAAGGAAACAGAGAGGATTGTATTTGGCAGGAATGTTGATCATGTTGTTTGGGACATTGTGAAGATTTGAGAAAGGGATCCGCAGAGTTAGTTTTGTGCTGGGATTAAATAGAAGAAATGTCCTTACTTGTTGAAATTTAACACGGTGGTACCAGGAGCAATGAAACCAGTGTGGAACTGGATCTGGAAGATTTGGGTGTTGGACACCTGACGACAGAAAAACAAATGTATATTTGCACCTTGTGAAATTTGTCAACCATCAATTTGTAATGTATTCTCTAAATGCATATCTAACTTAAATTTAGGCATATTTCCACTACATGATAATGCAGGATGTTAAAAAAAAAAGACATTAGATTCTTAATGTTGATAGCATTAAAGGTATTTCATAATGCTGCAGGTAGATGATTTGTACAAAAAGTAATAATCTCAGGAAATGAACAAGCTGCCTTCAATGATTCAGTCTTGTTACTTCTAACCTCCTGACATTTTTTGTTGTACTTGAGATGCATTCATATTCAAATTAGTTGCACCCACATCAGTTTGCTGGCTGTTTAAAATGAACTTGTGCAAACAAAGATTCTCTATATTGACATTTTTAACACCCTGTTCTCGTAAGTTAGTACTATGATGTTGTTAAAAGTCATGCCATATCTTCTAAAGTGCACACTATTTCTGCTGCCCCTACAAAGCACACAGTTTGCAATTCAAACATATCACTTGGACTTAAACTTGTACCCTGCGCTTACACCAGTCACAGATGCATCGTTGTTTGATAAAGTATTAGGAAACACTCAGATTTATTGTGGCATACTGAATAGTATGGAGGTTTGGATATTAGAATGCAGACACTGTTTGTAGTCTGCTCCCCTTAACGAAGGTTACAGTCAAATTACTGTCTAGGATAATGTGTTGAGCACAGGTTTTACCTTGGCCTGCAGACGTCCTCCGATGGTCGACCTCATGTGGTAGACTGAAACAACGACATCTCCTTGGACGCTCACACCCAGAGGGAAAACTACCTTACCCTCTTGGACCCTGTGCTCTCTGGATATACAAAGTGAAGGAGGTGGAAATATAGAGGAAAGAATAATTTGAGGAAGAAAAAAGCATGCATTATGCAAAAAACAATGTTGCAGACTACTATCATATCTTTATATACAACATGTTTTATGGTTTTCACATGTATGGGATTCTTATAAACTCAAATAGGATTCTTTTTGCAATTCTAGGGCGCGGTCACACTGGCTATCAGTACCATGCCGTACTCAAGCACTATTGGCCCCCCGCTGCACCATTGCCATGCTGCCATGCTGCCATCCTCAACAGTTTGAAGCTCCTACCTCATTCTCTCGTATTCCTGTGAAGTGGTGAAGATCTTCGTCTCTCCGATGAGGACGTCGCAGAAGGGTCGACAGCCGCTGCGCTGCTTGTTGAAGCAGGGGACCGGACTGATGGTGAGGCCTTTGATGACCAGGGGCTTAGAGTGGGGGAGACTGGGCTTCTCTGATACCATGCTACACACGTAGCCTATGTACCTGCAAGGGGAGAAGACAAGGTGCTCATTTTTAAAACCATTTTTTAAATGTCCAGTGCATCCCTTACTTTGTGTTGCATCCACATGGAACATGTTTTGTTGGTATCAACAGCAGGGACCATGTGGCTCCTCTGTCCTATCTGCGTAATGAAGACAAAAACTTAAGAAGCCCCCCAAAACAATCTCTAAAAAGAGAATTTTGCAAACCTTCTAATGCTTTTTTTGATGATAATATTTGGACATGTTTTGTTAATTGGTCAAATGTTCATTTAGTGAGATGCAATTTTTATCTATTCCCAGCATAATGGCGACTCATTTCTTTGTAGTTCTATTATTTACTTTGAGTTTTTTCAAAAATCTTTAGCCACTGCTACAAACAATCCAGTCACCTACAATAAAGATTTATACTTTGTCAAATCTACGCTGCAGCATATGCGGTAAGTTTGCATAGCCCTGTACCTCCACAGGAGCCTAAATACTGTATGTAGCCTGACGCGCACCTCCTCAAAAATATAACTTACGCGTTGTTCCGATAAAGACCAGGAGCCCTGTGATCCATATTGTGTGATAGTGTGTGTGTGTTTGTGGTATTGTGTGTACTCTGGTGTGAGATAAGTGGCTGCAGACGATGAACCCATTAGACAAATCTACTTGCCAATATTTGAAAATATCAGAAATGCATTTCCTCATCCATGACTTTTAGTGGCTGAACAAGTACAAAAAAACTCCTCCCCCCGTCCCCCCCCTGTCCCCCCGTCCTCTGCCTCAACTGATTCAGCAGACATGTATTCCATCTCCTCCGATGTCTCCTCTCTTTTCTTCTTATAATAATTGCAATTTAATCCACTGTTGCTCTGGTGATTATTTATCACCTTCAACTACAACACAATAAGCTCAGTTTCAGTCACCATGGTTTCCTCCTGTACAAAAAACAAGCAGAGAAATAGAAACCGCACTGCCAAGTAATATTTGTTAGGCACAAAGTATGTAGTGTACGCAGTAGCTAAATCAAGTCAACGAGCAGAAGTACAGCAAAGTTTGAGGAAGTTGAAACACACAGATAAGTGCAGGCACATTTATTTAATGGCTTTGAAAGGAAAGATATTATTGCCTCCGCTCCTTTTTAAACTCTCGGTCAGCTTGCAGTAAAACTCTGACTCATCGAGGGAGATCTCTCTCCAGCAATGGACTGATAAGTACTACAGCTACTGTCTGGAAGGGCGATAAAATGTCCATCCTTGAAGGTGTGCCAGCTCTGCAGCCTCACATTAAAGCTGAGGAAACAAGAGGAATGTTTGCTGCACTATTTGGCTTCTATATGTTTTCTACATATGGTCTGAAGTTAGGCTAATTGTGCTTTGGATCCATTAAAAGCTTTGCATTTTAAATGTGGTTTATAGTACAACTTTGGAACAATTTCTTCTTTTTCAAAAAAATATCCAGTCAGTCTCGGTGAAAAGTCATCTTTGCATTTATGTACACAACCTGATGTTTGGAAGAGTCAAACATAATCTGCCAAGATTATCAGTCTATTGGTTATTTATTTGATCAGATTTATTATCTCCATAAGATAAGATGCTTCCATGATTCTAATCATCATCAAATCCCTGTCTTCCTCTATTTTTGTCTGAAGCTAATTTTGTTTCTTACACGACCACAAACAACAGGATTTAATAGGAGACAGAACACGAGGAAGATTTGTAAAAGATGTCACCAACAAGTCTCAAGTCTTGTCTTTCAGCTTGAGTTATTGCAGATTGCCATTTTCCACCTTTCAACCAAACACTTTACATACACACAAATGTTCAGGGATGCAAACCTGCGGTGTGAGGGCCACAGTCCAGATCCTGGTCTCTTGGCGCTGAGCAGCTGCATGGCGGGAACCGGGTTGTTGAAGAGGTGGCAGAAGCAGAACATGGCACAGACCAAGACTCCTGAGGGGGCACGACCATCCTGCAAACACATAACACATATTTCAAAGCTTGTTGCTCCCGTCTTCTGTAAATATTAACCACTGAACTGCCTCTGTTCATTTCTTAACACTGCTGCCATGAATGTGAACGTGAACATGTATCAATGTGGCCACTGAATTCACTGACTCAGGCTTTCTCAATGCTCACTGTAGATCACTCTAACTCCAGCTTTAACTGTTTAAGTTTCCAAAAAGTTAAGGAAGTTAGTCTGATCCAACCTTCACAACAGAGTCCTAAGACGCTGACTAGACTCTTCTCCTCTGTCGCCCCCCGGTGGTGGAATGAACTTCCAAACTCCATTGGATCTGCAGAGTCCCTCTGCACCTTTAAGAAAAAGCTAAAGACCCAGCTCTTTCATGAATACCTACTAACTTAATGATGATGGTCTCCATATTATTGATGATGATGATGGTAATGATGATGGTTTTTGTTTGATAACGACGACTTATAAGATGGTTTCTATACTGATTAGAGCTCTCAAGAACTGCCCTCAATGTTGTGCTTTGCCTCTGGTCACTTCCTGTCAGCACCTGTGTGTCCAATCAGACTCAAAGCTGATCGTTTGCTCTTACTCACATTGTTCCCTTTTTTCTAGATCCTTGCTTGTGTTGTTCTTACTCTCTGATGTACGTCGCTTTGGATAAAAGAGTCTGCTAAGTGAATTGTAGTACATTAAATAAGTAAAAGACTTATGTCCAAATAGGCCAACACTAAATGTTGTGACATTTGTATGGCTTTACAGACATAATTTGAGTCTGAGTTCATTTCAGGCCACCGGGGGGAGACAAACACAGTATTGTGTTCTGTAGCAGTGAAAAACAGTGTATAGAAAGGAGCAGTTTGCTCAGAGTTATGCAAGATGGAGCTATTTGCCACGCCGCAGGCTAACCACAGAGACTTGGCAATAACACGCTCCTCCTCCACATGCCAGTGTACAGTGTTGCTGTTACTGAATTAGAGCAGACAGGACGGTCGGTTTTTACTGAATACTTCAGTTGTGACTGTCAAACATACGTGGTGTACTAAAAGTGAAACTGGTTGCTGAGGAAACTTTGTGGACATTTCCAATCTGATCTCCCTCGAGCAGAGTGTGAGCATCAGAATGAAACATGACTCACATCAACACTTAAACTGAATTTGAACCCCAAAGCAAACAGAAGAGGACATTTTCTGGATTCTTTCTTCCCTTTACTTTGTAAGAAACAACACATTCTCTCTTTTGATACCAAAACATTCTGCTGAGCAACATCAGAGTTTAAAAAAAAACCTGACTGGACAAAGAGAGAAAAAAATGAAAGTTATACAACTCCAAGCTTTGTTTCACTTTGTTTCACTAAATTCAAAACGTGTGAAACTAAAAACGTCCACATCCGGGTCTGTCAGTGTTGAGAGGAGAGGAGGAGAGTTACATACTGTTAAATTCCCCCATGAGGTGCAAATAGAGTTTATAAAGATTATCACTTTCTCAAAAGCACTTTGTAATGCAACAGCCAAGATGACAAATCACATGCTTTGGCATTCATGTAGCATACCAAGAATCATGGAGCAGTGAGATGGGGAACACCAGGGGACTTGGGAGTATGATTTAATTCCCTTTCTGGCAGTGTATTCAGACGTTTTGTATTGAGTATGATGTCTGCATGTGATAATTGAAAAACCTTACTCCAAAATCTGGTGTATTTTGGGTCATCAGAGTGGTTTACCAAGCTCGACTATGATTGGTCCACACAGAGATGATAGACTCTCAATAATGTACACAGAAACCACCAAAGTGATGAAGTCTTTAGTCTTGTCCTCTTTTGTTAAAAGCCATTCGACGATTATAATAATTAATAAAGGAGCCTTTCAAAACACTCAAGGTCACCTTACAAATCAGAGATGAAAAATGAAAACAAAGTAACAATAAAGCGATAAAATTAGCATTTAAAAGACACATTTACAGTGTTTAAAGGCTTTATATGTGATTTTTTCTGATCCAGCAGATGTCGCCCTTGAGCACCAGCATGAAACCAAAACAACTCGCGCTGCATTGTTGTGTTAGCATGCTAATGCTAGCGATCTTTATTATGCTCGTATCTTCACACTGCATGTAAATTTACCTGAAATGAGCGTGATCTAGAAACACAGTTAAGCAGTGAGTACAGTATGTTATTCTTCTTTTCTCTAGTCCCTCAATTAAACAACTTTTATACGTGAGGGGAGGAGTCAGCCGGCCGTCCGGGCGATGTAAACAAAGTGAAGATAGGACTCTGAAAACTCTGAAAACATCACAGACAGTGGGACTCGGGTGTTACACCCATTGTAGACAGTCATGACTCACAGAGTTATTTTCAGAGGATATACTTGATTTATATTATATTTAAGTGTGAAACATCACATATAAAGACTTTAAAGTCATTTTGAAGATGACTCTTGAGACAGGACGGATGATGATCAGACTAAACATGCCAGTTTAAAAAGATGTGTTTTGAGACAAGATTTAATAATGGAGAGAGTCAGTGTTACTGATGTCCGGTGGGAGGGAGTTCCAGACACTTTGTGGATGGACTTTAGGGGGAAAAGGGAGTTGCAGTGTGAGAATACTGTTGGGTGTGAGTGACGGGCAGAGGTGATTAATAACAATGTGGGTGGAAATACGCAGACCCGAGTGACATTATTGATGTGAGCTGGCAACGAGAGTGTGCAGGTGTTTAATGTGAGCGTCTTCTTACCGAGCAGGTGATGACACACACATTCTTTGGATTCTGTTTCAGCCAGTTGTGCATGTTCTTACACACAGCGAACAAGTTGTGAAGGCTGGGAGCCTGGCGAGAAGGCCAATTACACTCTGACACCTGGAGAAGAGTTGGCACAAGAAATGAGAGGAGGAGGAGGAAGAGTGAGGAAACAGGGAGGGACATAGAAAGTAGAAGAGGAGAGGCAGAGAGAGAAGGGTGGGGAAAGGTGAAGAAAGAGTAAAAAAAAAAAAAAAAAAAAAGAGAGAGAGAGGAGAGGAGAGGTGGGGGTTAGTAACAGAGCTGCACCAGCAGAGCATGAAAACACATCAGATTCCATAATGAGTCATCTGCATCTGAGATACAGAAACTTCCACAAGCAGACAGGGGGCCATCTTGGCCATGTTAACTCACATTTCATGAATGTTTCTGCCGGAGGGTGGCAGACTTTAAATCTGAACAGATCCCCAAATGTTCATTCTCTTAGATCCAAATATTATCTTTTGGGGTTAGCAGGAGGTTACTGCTGTGGTGGATTATGTAAAAAAATACACTACATGTTGAATCATGGCTGTGTGGCATCAAGTGAGATTATTGAAATGTGTGAAATACACACTGATGTTGCTATGTAACCCAAACGGCCTGAAGAGAGACCCCCCCCCCCCCCCACACACCCCACAATCCATGACTGTATCTTTAGTGTAGACTTAAATAGAAACAGTAATACAACATTACAAAAATACAGTCATGAGTGTGTCTAAATAAAACCTCCTTCATGATATTCAAATAAAAAATACTTTAATAAATACAAATTGCTTTTAATTCTGATTCCAATAAGAAACAACACCTCACTCCTCTGCCACTTCTCCCTCACTGATTTACTTCTTGGTGGTGTACACCCAGAGAGTCTTACAAAAAATCTCTCTATGTAGCTGAAGCAAGCAACCTGCTTAGCATATAATGACACGTAAGCTAGTGATTGATGACACACTCAACACATATGACAAAGAGTAAGGTCTTTGTCCTGCTCTTTTGTTAAGTGTCTGGAGATAATAATAAAGTTCATTTTATATAGTGCTTTTCGCAGACAAAGGTCACAAAGTACTTTACATCAACAAAAAACAACAACAGCATACAAACAATGACAGAATAAAAAATAAAAAATGAGTACGTCATGGACGACATTCTAAAATCCTGCTGTAACCAGGAACAATAATTGGTACAATAAAACGTAGATGAGTAGGTACACTGGGTGGACCTGATTACCCATAGGCCTGTCTAAACATTAACGTTTTTAATTGTTTTTAAAAGACAAAAAGAGAAACAGAGTCAGAAAGACGTAGCGAGATGGGTCGAGAATTCCAGAGGATTGGTGCTATGAACTGCTATAGGGTGTTTGACCTTAGTGAACGGGTGGATAACATTTGTTATGAATTGGCGCTATATACATTAAGATTGATTTCAATGACTCAGAAGAATAATGTGGCTGTAAACATCACAAAACATGACACATAGCTCTTAAATTCATATTACTGTACATTAAGAATAGTTAGCACAACTAAAACATTGTCAAAACATAAATAATAAAGTTATAACTACTACATTTGTTTGCATGCTACAGTGGCCCTGGAGGTCAAAACACAGCAACATTTTAATAACACTACAAAAAAAAAAAAAATGTTGTTTCCTGAACTATCATCTTTTTTAAATACTGTTTTTGCTGTTGGATAATTACAGATTCAGCAGACAAACAGCAAAGCCTCCATTCAATAGGAGTTGTGTTTCTGGAAACTTGATGAATTCAAACATAATTATCATTTTTCCTTTTTGCTTTGTTATTCATCTCCAGAGGAAAAACAGCTTTGTCTGAAGCTGCCAAGAATGCTATTATGCGCCCTTGATAGTTGCTAAACGCTGTTTGTTTTGCTTAGCCTGCAGCTTTATGAAAGGAGCTGAAGAAAAGAAGCAACTTGTTGATACTTGAACTGACACTGACTGGAGTGGTGAAAGTAACTGAAAGCCAAAGTTTAAACCGTCGTTGAAACCAAAATAATGAGAAGGATGCTTAACTCTGTAGAGGCTCAAATGATAGTGTCATGTGATAATGCACAGTGTGTTTGTCACTCAAAGCTTGGCAAGAAATGATAGGACTCTGAATATCCAATCAGAGGCTTCACTCTGCTTAAAAAAAGGTTCTTTGACCACTAACAACTAGGTCCAAACTGTCACACTCACCCTGTTGGAGAATTTGGCGCCGCGGTAGTTTCTCTGTGATAGATTGAAGACAGTGTAGTGGTCGGCATGGCGACTGTCAAGGAAGGAGCGGATGTCCTCCACGTGGTTCTGGTATCCGATCTGAACGGACTCTGCAGGGTAGGTCATCACTGAGAGAAAAACATGTTCATGATATATTAGTGTTCTGGTATAAAATTAATTATAACTTTACATGATGGCCCGTCAGGCCACATTGAAGCACAGCTAACAGCGGCTGCACGCAAAGCATTGTGGGATAGATGCGCTCTGGAGACAGATGACCATTTCACTGTGTTCTGTAAAGGTCAAACTGCTGCTCCACACTGATGAGCATGAATGAATAAGAGAGAAGACAAAGGAGAAGCGTATTGTTCTCAGGTCTCTCTGCATGTTTTTGGAATGTTTGTACAATCATAGGAGACGTAAAGAAACCCGAGTTCTCTGATATAAGACAGGAGTAACAAACTTCAACCTTCTAATCTGTCCTTTTGAGTTTCCTGCATTCTGACCCTTCTTAATGAGCTTTAGGCCAATCAACATGTAGGCGATTATTTTTGAAAACGAAGGTATTTCTGTGCATTTTGACCTTTTGTACACATGCAAACAGCGTTTTAGGTCAGGACTAGGCCTTATATTTAGAACATTGTGATAATAGATGACTAATTCCCACCATGCATTTATGTTTTAGAATATGAACACTTGATTCATTTTTTTTAGACCGTCTATCTTATCTGAGCAAACTAAACAAAAAAAAATCGTAGAGAAGCTAAGTTCACTTTTTTAATGATAAATTATTGCTGATGATGACCTCAGCATTTTTTTTTTACATTAATTGTTTTTTATATAGTCATGGGTAGTTTTTGATGTTCAATGATCACTGAGCTCTCAAAAAAATAAAATGTTTGCCCGACACATAAAAACCAGATGTGTTTACCTATGATCCGTGATGTGATGTAGGAAATGTCCAGCTCCCCTTTGGTGTACCTGTAACAAACACAAAAACAAATGAAGACTATTTCAGATGTTCTGAATGCAGTTTTGTTGGTGCAGCCAAGAAAAATAAAAGATAATTACAAGCAAAAGCTTTAAGGACTATTGGCATTATCACAAGTGTAAAAAAAAAAAGCATATTCCATTAACAACACAATACATGTTTTAAATTAGCACAGTATTAATGAAATAAACACAGTCCACAAGTCTCTGTAACAGTTATATAAGGGATGTTCGGAGCACAAGACCCTGCTCAGAGATGCAACAGTGCCTTAAGAATAAGTATGCCACATCTAAAGAACGATCTAAAGTACAAGTTAGACACTAAATATCATTAGGAGACCGAAAAGAGAGGTTCAATATACAAAACTTTCCTCCGAAAGTATCATATGAGGTGTGATGGCAGATCATGACCTCATAGATAAAGTTTTTGGTTACATCAAAGTAAAATGATGTAAATTAAGTGTAAGAAGCTCAGAGTTTTGGGGATGAGCAGAAATCAGAGAGAGAGAGAGAGAGAGAGTAGGAAAAGACTTGCATGAAAGGAGCCACAGGTCAGGTTCAAACTCAGGCTGCACAATCTAACCACTATGCTACCTGTGCACCAGTTGATTGTTCTCTCACAATTGTGACATTTGTCAATGCCCTGTTCTTCAAAAACATAATTAAACAGAGGAGATCAATGCATGCCAACCCAACATCCAAAAGGTTGACTGTGCTCTCTGCCGCCGGCGCTCAGTGCAGCAGGCTGCATGTCATGCATATACAAGTAATTAGACTCAACAGGCTTCAGAGCAGAAGCCTCCATGTGCCTGAATGTGTCTTTTTCAGGCTCACCACACTAGGCTGAACCGCTCGAGATCAAAGGAGCACCATATGTGAATCCTGCAAGTTGAGCATCATTGCCATCATTGCTGAATTTAGCAATTCCACACAGAGCTTCTTTTAAAAACTCTGAAAGCAGCTGCAGTGCAGACTCATACAAGGACTTCACTACTGTAGCAACCAGAGAAGGGATAGAAAACAGTGAATATGAAACGCTATGACACAGATGTGAAGTGTTATGATTTGCTTTTATCAAACTTTAAAAAATGTTCTTCTTAAAATACACAATATAATGTCACGATTACAAAAATATCAGTTACCTAAATATCTTTAAGAAAAGGCAATATATGCGATTTTTTGATCCAGCACAGCTTTATTATGCTCGTATCTTCACACTGCATGTAAATTTACCTGAAATGAGCGTGATCTAGAAACACAGTTAAGCAGTGAGTACAGTATGTTATTCTTCTTTTCTCTAGTCCCTCAATTAAACAACTTTTATACACGAGGGGAGGAGTCAGCCGGCCGTCCAGGCGATGTAAACAAACTGAAGATAGGACTCTGAAAACTCTGAAAACATCACAGACAGTGGGACTCGGGTGTTACACCCATTGTAGACAGTCATGACTCACAGAGTTATTTTCAGAGGATATACTTGATTTATATTATATTTAAGTGTGAAGAATCACATATAAAGACTTTAAGAAAAATCAAGAGTTACCTTAAAACTTGTATAACAAGCTAAAAAATGGACTTCACAAAGAGTATCCATCTGGAATTGAAAATATAAAATGTAAAGTCTTAAAATAAGAGTTTGTTTTAAGAGTTAAATACATTACATATTATTATTTTTTTTACTTCAGACCGCATGACTACCTCCTGCCCTGGGATTATCAAACAAAACACATTAGTAGGCTAATGTGCTTCAGATTGAGTTGAGTTGTTGCCTACTGTGAAAATCCCCCAAGCAGGGCTGATCTGAGCCAGTCATCTCTGTGTGGTCATGGAGGAGTGCCATATGGCCCTGATGCAATCCCAGACCTGCTTATGTAATGTAGTGAGACTCAACTAGTCTGCTTTGGAGTTAGAGGAAGATCTGAACGTGTCTTGGGATTTTCTAAAGTCTTTCACTTGACTGCATGTTGGATATGTTGCATGTGTGGCAACTCTAAAACAATCATCATTTTCATGTATCATAGTAGTGAAATAACTGCTTATTTTACAGACCAACAATCCATCAGTGAGAAGGCTGGAGGAGGCTACTGTTGTGTCTCTACAGTAAGCCCTCCATAATTAAGGAATTGGGCCACAGTTCGTGTTTCTATTTTCATCCAATTCTGTGTGTTTACCTCAGAATGAATTTCCTGACTGAAGCATTCACAGAGTGACATTAAAGGGGAGTATCTGGACTGCATACTCATATTTAAGCCACTATAAAGTTTAAAAAAAATAAAGAAATAAATAACCTTAATGTGAGTCTGCTTGAGGATATTTTATTTTTTTTGCAAAAAGAAGTGTGTCAGTAACTGAACGTCTGCCTTTAATTATACGTGTTAATTAAATCCAGGCCTAAACTGGAGTGACACGATGAATGCGGTGTGTAAATCCATGGTTTATCCGCTTCTTCTCCAGAAATAGCTACCTGGCTATAAGAGGAGAGAAAGCAGGTCAGGTGTCGGGTTTAAATGGTCACGGCCAATAGCCATGGAGTTTACAAACGAGCATTCTCCCAGACCTCTTGAGAATAAAAACTGCAGCCAATTAAAATGCAGTGCAAGACGTGCGGAGAATAAAATGAGGGAAGGGGCATGAAGCAAAAACTAAGATGTGCCTTGAAGCAGGTTTTTAAGGGTAGGCCTTCCTTATACTCACCACTATCTTTAATTAAATCCCCAAGTGCCCATGATTGAGAACTAGGATATATGTCTTTAAATAGACACCACTGTTTGAATTGTCTGAGGCTAATGTATTGCTAATACATTTAAATATTAGTTCACAGTTAAATAAGTCAGGAGCAGCTGTTTTAATCAAGGCTGTAGAGTAAATTAAAGCATACCTTACATGACATTCATCTTCGGTTTATTCTATGAATTCCCATAATAGAGCAGTGTCATTACTATCTTAATCAAAGCATCATTTTACCACAAGCTAAACAAGCTAGCCACAATATTAGTTGTCTAAGGCTAACGTGTTGCTAATACATGTGTGAACTGTGTTTGACCAGCTGTTAAAGGCTTCATATGCGATTTTTTTTGATCCAGCAGATGTCGCCCTTGAGCACCAGCATGAAACCAAAACAACTCGCGCTGCATTTTTGTGTTAGCATGCTAATGCTAGCGATCTTTATTATGCTCGTATCTTCACTCTGCATGTAAATTTACCTGAAATGAGCGTGATCTAGAAACACAGTTAAGCAGTGAGTACAGTATGTTATTCTTCTTTTCTCTAGTCCCTCAATTAAACAACTTTTATACTTGAGGGGAGGAGTCAGCCGGCTGTCCGGGCGATGTAAACAAACTGAAGATAGGACTCTGAAAAATCTGAAAACATCACAGACAGTGGGACTCGGGTGTTACACCCATTGTAGACAGTCATGACTCACAGAGTTATTTTCAGAGGATATACTTGATTTATATTATATTTAAGAGTGAAAAATCAAATTTAAGCCTTTGAGGTGAGCAAATGGTCACCCTATACTTATGGGTACTCATATTTTGTAACTAGTTTGATAGGAAGCAAACTACTTCTCTTTCTTATGTCACAATGTTACAGCTGCTTCAAGTATAAAACCCAGTTCCAGCATTTGAAGAATTCATAGTGGGTGCAAAAGGATGACAACAAACACACACACATGCAGCTACCCACAAGCACCACACTGCCTGTTGTTGTTTCCTACTTGAAATTCACACTAGGAGCCTGAAAGCCACTTTAGGCCACATTATCAGAGGAGAGGTGCTCTAACTAAGTCTCCAGTAGCCAAGTCACACACACACACTCAAACAAACACGTTATAAGTGGGTTAGATCCCCAATGGACATTCGATTTGGCGTTCTACATTCCCCCCCATGCTTCTCTCCTAAATTCTCCATTTACTGACTTTTTAGAACAGCCATTTAACGGCGGACCACATCTGCTCCGTAAGCAGCAAGTTAAAGAAGAGAGAGTCGACCACTATAAGGGTTATAAAACAAAAAGGCATGGCCAAATATTGCTTGCACTCTGCTCCACAGAGGCCTGATGAAAAGACTTTCTCTCATACAAAAAAATGCTGCCAAAACGTCCCACTACACCATATATTTTCTTCACATTCATTTTGTCCACACTCACCATATTTAGGCCTACGAGGAAGCCATTTTCCTATGATGTCATGCTCAAGACTCAGAAGCTAAAATGCTATTATAGTTTTCTACTTGTGTTTTTACAGCTAGCATCATGTAAATAAACCTAGCATATACGGTACTTTTTATCATGTTAGTGAAACTGAAAAAAAAAAAAACGATTGCAAAATTCTGGAGGTATCGGAGGTATTTCAACGTTAAACAACATATTTGCCAAATACAGATTATTAAAAAAGGCTAATGCCAAGATTCAACATCTTTGTAGCCAACAATACGTAAGCTAGGACTTTCTTTCTTAGTACGTTACTTTATGCTAATGTTAGCTGTTGTCCGATTTAAAGGCATAATATGCGATTTTTTGATCCAGCAGATGTCGCCCTTGAGCACCAGCATGAAACCAAAACAACTTGCGGTGCATTGTTGTGTTAGCATGCTAATGCTAGCGATCTTTATTATGCTCGTATCTTCACACTGCATGTAAATTTACCTGAAATGAGCGTGATCTAGAAACACAGTTAATCAGTGAGTACAGTATGTTATTCTTCTTTTCTCTAGTCCCTCAATTAAACAACTTTTATACACGAGGGGAGGAGTCAGCCGGCCGTCCGGGCGATGTAAACAAACTGAAGATAGGACTCTGAAAACTCTGAAAACATCACAGACAGTGGGACTCGGGTGTTACACCCATTGTAGACAGTCATGACTCACAGAGTTATTTTCAGAGGATATACTTGATTTATATTATATTTAAGTGTGGAAAATCACATATAAAGACTTTAAGCTAATGAGTGATCAAAAACCTTAAAACTTTTACTGCAAATTGTCCTTTCAGTTGTTGATGAAAAGAGAAGCAGTAAAAATATAGAGTTGTCAGATAGAGCCCACCCTAATTTTCTTATGACTTAAAACAAACAGTATAACATTTTTTTAAAAAGAATTTAAGCTTCCAAATGTCAGAGAAAATGGCTGCTGGGTGAATATGGTCAATACTACGATCCTGTTTGATTTAATTAATAAGGGTTATTATGTTAATGTAACGATTGTCATACTGTATGTCAGCTACTGGAAAAGACAGAAAAAATTATTAACAAGGACAAGAGAGATGTTACGTTAAAAGTGAGAGAGGAAGGATAAAAACTTTAAATGTGAAAGAGCCTGAATAGAAAGCAGAATGTTTGTCTGGTGGGTGGGGGTGGGGCGGGGTGCAGACTGGGTGCAAGGACACAGTGCCTTTCACAAACCGTGATCAGCCATCCAGACTACATAGACGTACCGTTTCCCACAGACAGAGGAACACACAGTTGAGCGTGGTTGCCAGATTTGTTTCCCCTGCAAAAATTCCCCTTCAGCCAGGTAAACAAACAAGCAGGCTGCTTTAAATAATTCAGCAACAGTGTTTCGCCTTGATTATATATTACACAGAAGTGGAGAGAAAAAACAGTTAGGGTGAATAAGGGGCCTATAACTGTGCCAGTAGGGTTTTTTTCTTTTTATCCAACTCGCTCAGGGGGATTTCTTCTGAAGTGTTAAAGAAGCCAATAAACTGAAATGAAACTGTTGAAGAAGTCACACATACTGTCGGCTTTTTCAACAACTGGCAGAAATGAAGAACATGTTCAAGCTGCATGAAAGTCAAATATATTTCTGCCAATAGTGTGAGAATACTGTGAGACTGAGCCAAAACATTAAAGTTGCAAGATTTAAAACTAAACCATTGACCTTAAAGGCTTTCTATGTGATTTTTCACACTTAAATATAATAGATATCAAGTATATCCTCTGAAAATAACTCTGTGAGTCATGACTGTCTACAATGGGTGTAACACCCGAGTCCCACTGTCTGTGATGTTTTCAGAGTCCTATCTTCACTTTGTTTACATCGTCAGGACGGCCGGCTGACTCCTCCCCTCGCGTATAAAAGTTGTTTAATTGAGGGACTAGAGAAAAGAAGAATAACATACTGTACTCACTGCTTAACTGTGTTTCTAGATCACGCTCATTTCAGGTAAATTTACATGCAGTGTGAAGATACGGGCATAATAAAGATCGCTAGCATTAGCATGCTAACACAACAATGCACCGCGAGTTGTTTTGGTTTCATGCTGGTGCTCAAGGGCGACATCTGCTGGATCAAAAAAATCACATATAAAGCCTTTAAATATACTTTAAAGCTCCTTAAAGCTGAGGGGAACTGAGGTGGAGTTGGCTAATCCTTTGTGGGGTCACTAGTATTAGTGATCCCTTTGACGAGTTATTTTACTTACACACTTCCTTGAATTACCCTTTTTTGCAGCAGGAGAGAGAGAGAGATGCCTTCCTCTTAGAAATATCACTACATCCTGCAGTTTGTCTCAAATCTCTCACTATTGTTTGCCAACTGTTTGATTCGTTTCCAAGTTAAACTCTGACGGAGCAACGCAGCCAAAGGTTGATGGGCACGACTGAGAAAACCATAATACACTGTCATTATAAACCTGCCATTATGCCTTTAACTGCACTCTAGATCTACTAAACTACGTAGCCAGCCAATGATATAAAGCTCAGCTCATGAGATGTGTTTACTTATTTATAAGTGCAATAAACTACAGAGTCCAACCCTTAACCTTTAAATTGCTTGTCTTGTCACAGTCCTTGCTTCTGCGGTTTTAAAATAAATATTCAATGTTACACACACACAGCAGCAGGATTGTCAATGTTGACACACACCAAAGAAACCTGTCCGAGCACTCTGAAAGTGTGCTTTACTGAACTCTGGTACGTTTTTTATACCTCTGCACATCTAGCTTCCCATAGAGGCTTTCGATTGGTAGCCTCCACCAAATTATCCCGTCCACCTGCTCACAGGTACATCTACAGCCTACACACACACACACACACACACACACACCGCCACACAACAGGGCCCTAATGAAATGAATCCTTCTGTATCAGCAGTGCACTGGCCATTTGGCACAATGAACCGCCATGAATAATTCAGACAGGAGAAGAGAAATAGACGGCAATGAGAGGAGAGGAGAGGAGGGAAGGTGGAGCAGAGATGAGAGGCCGAAGAACACAAAAGGGGACAACAGGACAAGAGTGCAAGTCTGCTAAGATGTGAGCAGCAGAGGAGGGGAATAAACAGAATCAAACTTGCTGAGTCAATAGTGAGAGAGAGAGCGAGTGTATGTGTGTGTGTGTCTCTGACAATACAGAGGCCCCTTTGTTCTGCCCCGTGCAGATGCCTGTGCACAAACACACTGGGGCGAGCGAGCCGTGCCAGACTCCGCTACCCTCCCTCTCTCCTCCTTCCATCTTTACTGCTCTGTTTCCCTTCAAAAAGCTGATGGAGACTCACTTTACACCGGATCGGCAGCTGAAACAACATTCAGTCAATCAAAGTAATTACCACCAGCGTTATATCGATGAGATTCACATTTGCAAGATCCAACTATTTCAATACACAAGTTGGTTTTATGTTCTTCATAATAACACTAATTATTAAAATAACCTCTTGTTAGGGACTTGTTGGGGAGCGACTGGGAGGTCAGAACTTGGTCCAATAAAAGTGTTTTATGTTATGCTCTCATCTGCTCCCAATTCTCTAATACTGCATTTAGATTTGTGTTTTAAAAAATCCTACAGGTAGTTGTGATTTAATATTTATGTCCTGGTTAATGCTGTTTGAACATCGATTCCGCAAAGTTATCAGTATTACAGCATTTCAGATGTAATGATAATGCAATAAAAATGTAGCAGAAGTACCCCTAGTACTAGCCTGAAAGAAAAATAAATAATAAGAGCATCGGTTACGCGGTGAGTCAACAAATTATGACACTGTCAGAGATAGGCTTAACTCTCGTGACAGGATGCAATCAAATACCGTATTTCTAATTGACAACCAAAAGATTTCATAACATTTCCCCTCAAATTTGTCGACCTCACAGCGCTAAACTGATTTATTACTCATTCATATCTGCACTTCTGAACTCTCCAGCCTATAGAGAACAAACCATATGACGTATTTTTGTAGGCCAACCCGGGAGTAGCATCGCCATGGGGTCTAATGAGAATTCTCCTATGGGATGTTTTCATTGGATTTTGGATCATTGCAGAAAATAAGCTCTGTGGCAATACGCAATTTGTTCAGCAGGATAATCTTCACAGATGAACACCATTTTTATGATGTTTGAAGCGTTAATGCGGCCGACAGAAGTAAAAAGCTAACGTTATGCTACAAGCTAACTACACCACGATCGGATGATTGTGACGTCACTAGCGTTACGCTTCAGACGATCTCCGATAAACTAATCCACGTAGCTTAATAAATAGTTTACTAACATAATATTCACCTTAACCTAAAGATTAAACCTACAGGAGACATCTCCGACTAGCGAGAGAGTTCCTGTCCTCTGTGTCCGGCGTGATGACGTTTAATGTCCCCGACGACCACTGTAGTCACATTTAGCCACTTGTTAGCAACCGCCTTTTTAAAGACGAGTAAAAACTTCAAACTTCACAAGTGGGGGTATTACCTAACGTAGTTTATGTGGTCTAACAAAACACCAACATCTCTTCAGCTTGTGTTAACCACAGACTGTTTTAGCTTCTTTAACTTATAGTTTCCCCTTTTCAGATCCTTCAGCAGCAGTTTGCATCATACAAGTCTCCAAATCTCTGTGCACTAAACTAGAAGTAATAACATGTCCAAGTCTGTAAAGTAAAATTTGAGTCAATACTAAAGCTGCAGTTCACTAGGTGCAATGCAGAAGCACATGAATTCACACTGTGTACATGATACGGATGCAACTTACGTGGAGACCTGAGACATGACCTTTGTGGAGGTGTCTTTCAGCGTGTCTTTCAAGTTGTCCTTGAAGTTGCTGAAGAACTTCCCCGCTCCTCCCTTCACCATGTCCAACAGTCCTCCTCCATAATTAGCGTCCATATCTGGAGACAGAGGACATTTAGACAGTCAGTATCCAGAGTGAAACAACAGAGAAGTGAGTTTTCACATAAAAGAAAAGATGCTATCCTACGTTTAGAATGGATAAAATGGTGAAAAATGATGTTCTATGCAGATGATGTGTTTAACTATGTTTACTATCTGAACTGAATAGATGAGATCCTTTGATTTCCTATAACTGGACTTTAGAGTTTTTCATTTGACTTAAGAGTTGAAGAGATGAGTCACTGCACAACATACAAAGTAAACACATGTGTAGGTGTGAAGGCAGAACGGACAAGCACGCATGGGACCTGACACACACCGACTAGAGCTCTGTTTTGCTGGGTATGTGTGTGTGTGGGTGTATGTGTGTGTAGCACACTGTTAAGAGAAAGCCAGTGTTGAATTGAACTCAAGTGTCACAGCTTAGTCAGCAACCCTCTGCTGGTCTGAGATTTTCTCTTCCTCCCCCCTCTCTCTCTCTCTCTCTCTCGCTCTCGCTATCCCTCTCTTCCTATCTCATATCAATTCAAATGGGCTTCATTGGCATCAAAGTATCTCTAACAACGTTGCCAAAGCATAAAAATACAATTTGTCCAAATAATGGACAGTACACAATCTCTCTCTCTCTGTCAGATTATCTCGCTTTCACTCCTGCTCTCTCTCTCTCTCTATCTCTTCCTCTACACTTTATATATCCACAAAGAGCAACCACAGTAGATCACTCGAGATGCAACTTGGCAGTGCTGAGAAATGTACATTAAACACACTGCAGAAGTAGAAAAACAAACTCAACAGGGATTTTTCAGCATGATAGAGTCAGAACGAGTCAAACCCCATAAGCATCTGGAGTGGACTCATTAAAAAGTTCTTTAACTCTTTGAATCTTTGAAAATAACTCCAGAGCTTTGAGTTGGGCTTACGCAGCTGGGATTTGTGCTTTTTTGTTTCCACATAAAATCAACTTAGAAGTCTACAGTCTGTGTGCATTTGACAGAAGGATAGTGCAGTCTTTGTGTTGCCTTAGCATGGAAAGCTAACGCTATCGTTACATTCCCAACAGTACCTGTGTTTACCTTCTTTCATTCAGTATGGTGTATATATATAATCAAAGATCTGCAGCGTTTTATAACTCGATATACAGTGAAACTGATACAACATCTGGTGGTATTAACATTCTGTTATCCCCTTCATGGTGCAGCGATCAATGGTTTCAAGGAAAAACACAAGCAGCCCATACTGACTATAATATATCTGAAGCGTACCTTACAGCTTCACTACAGACGCTATGAGTCAGAACACCCTTATATAAAGCTGTCAGTCACTAATGGAAGAAACTGGCAACACCATGTAAACTGTGAGCTTCTCAAAATCCAGAAGAAGGCAGAATCTTGCCGGTACATTTGATTAAAGTTAGTAAAAAGGTGAACTGGAAAACACTGTGCCATCCTACTTTGCCTTGCTAATACAGACGTGACGCAAATGGTTCATTATAATGAGATTAGATTGTGTTGAGCTGAAGTTTCTGTGACATTATTGCCACTCAATACATCACCTAAGAGGAATATTTGACTTTGGCTGTATGCAAGTGAGACGCTGTGACCACAACCAGAGAAGCTGTTCTTCATAAATGCATCGAAAACACTCCACAAAGCATCAGAATCAGAAATTCTTTATCAATCTCCAGAGGGAAAAGCTGTCATATTTTTTCTCTGTGTCGAAGAAATTAACATTTTGAAAGTTGCCAGTTTTGTCATAGTTTAGAAAACATTTGTGCTGCAATGGAAGCACACATTGTTGATTTTTACCAGCAGACTTTCACACTCAAACAAAGACATTACAAACATTGTCTGAGTGAGTTTCTCTAGAGAGAATCTGGAGGGTGAGAAAAATGTTCCTGATTAATAAATAAACAGTAAATTCACTGTTTTTTTCTCTATCACAAACATCACTCTTTGTCTACTTCTGATTGCTCCATTCCTCTCCTTTTCCAAACTGGTTCTCTTCTTTTTCCTGTGAAGTTACTCGAGACAATTCTTCACTGATGTCTATATTTAGATTCTCTTGACTGCACAGACCTGACAGAGATGTTTTTTACTGAATAAAAAAGCTCATGCTTGTTGAACTCAAACAGCATATGATCCTTTAGAAATTCACAAAACTCATAACGTTAAATCAGATTTGACCAGAGTCAGAGAAATGTTTGAATTTAATGGGCACGCACACACAGTTATTAGATTGTACCAATGGTGGCATCGGGGGAAAAAAAGTGAATGAAATAACTGTCTAGTTGGACTCAACCTTGTGAAAGTCATATCAATCAAAAGGTATTAACAGAAACAACTCATGACTCTTTGTAAAGCCTCTTTTAACCGGTACCTTTTATGTTAAGACTTTTACACTTTAAACGTTGCAATCTTCAGCTGACAGCCGGTCCGGTTCAGTTTTATTTTGGTAAGGTACACATGTATTGGCGTTTCCACTGCCAAAAGTTGGGAAGGGTACCAAAAATAAGGGATCCGTACCGTCCTACTTTTTTGGTACCTTTCTGTTGGCGTGCCAAGGGTACCGATCCGACCCTAAAAGATCCCTTGTTTACTGTGTCCCTGTTCTTCTTGAACGTTTAACTTAATTAATAGCTTCTATGATGTCACACTATTACATAGCTGACACGCCTATCTCCATCTGGCTTACACTCCGCTTATCAAATAAGAGTACGGTTGGCTGTGGATACGCAAGTTCAGGGTTTAATGTACCGAACTGTACTGAACCAAACTGGACTGGACCAAACTGGACTGGACTGAACCAAACCGGACTGCTTGGTGGAAACGGGGCCCGTACCGTTCTACTTTCTTGGTACCCTTCTGTTGGGGTGCTTAGCATACAGAGCCAACCCTAGAGGGTGGAGCTAGACACACTGGAGTCTCATGATTGGTCAAAAGAATCGTCACTTCCTGTTCGACAGCGGTAATAAAGGACAAACACAAAATGCACCATGTTTAAATATCCTGTGGATTTTGAGAGTCATTTGAAGGCTTTTTGAAGGTTTTTGCGACTATTGTTAGCGCGTAGCAACGTCCCGTATACGACCTTGGAGATGCAGACCTTCCTAGGAACAATTGATCTCGGTTTACTTTGTCACATTCTTCTTTGATGAATTTATTGGCGGCCTACACGATGTCGCGCCGCTGTGATTTAGTGATGTGTAAAGGTACGGTTGGCTGTGGAAATCAGGGTTTACCGTACCAAACTGTACTGAACGAAACCGGACCACTTGGTGGAAACGGGGGCTTATTTAATCTTTATTCCTCTGTACAGCAGAGAGTCCACAATGAGATGAAGCATATACTGAGCTCCTCAATAACACGCCTGTATGTACATAAGGTATCCCTCTTAACTCTACTGTTCAGTGAATTCACTTCTAAATCCTGTAATTGTTTGATTGTATCCTGGTCCAGTGCAATGTAATCACAGCTTCTACATTTCAGGACTCTGCTCTTTCGTTTTCTGCCAAAGGGGTCGTAATGAAAGGTCAAAATCAATCTGATGTGGAGCTACAGTCAGCAGGTTGTTAGCTTCGCTTACCAAAGACGGAAAAAGACATCATGTCTCCGTTAAACAGCAACATCATATACTCTCCAGCACCTCTAAAGAAAACATCTTCAATTAACACATGATGTCTCTTTCTCCTGAAATCTGAATGCAAGATTTCTTAGTGCTGTTTTTTTCCAATTTAAATGCTAAACTAAAAGCTCACCTGCTTTTCTAGCTCTACTTTTTACCTTCAGACATTGGAGTGGTTCCAATCTTAGAACCTAAATCTCTGCAAGAAGGAGCTGAACTACTCATTTTACATGTTGTCATACTAAGCATGACTATACTGAGCGGTGCAAACTGCTGTTTCACCAGGCTCTATTTTTAAACCATCTTACTATGCAAATTTCCCAGCCGGTGAGCGTGACACAGCGCATTATAGGAAAACCTGGATCTTGCTCTGCCTTGAAATGCGAGAGCTAAATAAGTTCAGCCTGGATCTGCCAATCATGTTGACACTTTAAAGGGGCAGCTGCAGTGATGGGAGGAAAAACAAGGTAGACAAGGAAGACAGAGGGAGAGAAAAAAGAAAAGGAGAGACAGTTCTAGTTATTTCTACAGGGACGAGTTTGGTCCTGGTCTCCTTCCTCCTGCAGCTCCAAACCTTTCTCTCTCAATATTCTGCGTCGTTTGATATCACAGAAGGAAGTGAACACACAACATAGAACTCTTTCTCAAAGCTACGGCACAGTTAAAGGACGGTTTTTATCCTGGGCCTGCAAAACACTCATCTGATAAATGATATAGATTCTCCTGATGAGACAATGAGTGTGCAATTAATATCTACTGAAGTGCTAAAGCAAAGGAGTATTGAACTGGCAGGCGGTTGCTGCAAACAGACTGCTTAAAGCGTGACACATTATAAGAAGATGAGAACAAATGAAGGTGCCAGATTACAGTTAAGTAGTCAATTCAATTTAAATTCTTACATGCCTGGATTTGGGCTCTCCATTAAGAACCAGGTTTCCACTGCAAGAACTTTCCCCAGTGACTAGGAACCTTTAGAGGAACTTCATTTATTTCCGTTAAGACAACGGTCCAAATCAAGTTCTAGGGACATAATTCACCCACCTAAATAGCCCCCTATCTGGGATTTGGAGGCTTGGGTTTACAGAGCTGAAGATGTGTGATTGTTGTAAAGCCAGTTTTTGTTTTGTTTTTTTTATCTGAGGCTGCAAACAAATGTGTTGTTTTTTGTTCAGTCAACTGATGTAGATTCATTAACTGACGACAAAGTCTGAAATTTCTTGGAGCACTGTCCTAGTATGAGCATTTATGATGTCTGGACTAGTCCCCTAAAAGTCCATGATGTCTTTATATCCCAGCACATTGTAGTGAACCTATAGATCCAGAACAAACCATAATCTGGTCTCCATTGTATTTCTGTGATGCACTGTGGCTTCACTGCATCATGTGCATAAAACCAACAAAACCAAGCACATACATGTGTTCACTCTCAAGGACTGAACAGGTCGTTTTTTTATCATAAAATGTGAAGGGACTGTGTCATTTATTTTGACAAGCAGATGGGGAATAAGAACGACAGAGACGGGCATTGATATGCAATGAGTGCACCCAGACTGACTTGAACCAGCAATGTTGTCGTTCATGGTCACGGTCTTAACCCGCAATAGGAAGCCAAGGTGCAGAGAGACTGCAGACAGAGCCTCCGCAGGGTCTGCATAACAAACTACAGCCATGACTTTAAGAGTCAGGCTGGCTTTTATTCTTATCTATAAAATGACAAACTAGGCCACTGAGAGGTGAGACAAGCTGTCCCTATTCACAGGAAGTTTCATATGTGTGCCTTCAAATCAAAACAAAGGATATTCATCACAAACATTTCACCTTAAAAGAATAGAAAATAGTGTATTTATTTAGCAATATGAGGATGAACTCTGAGTGTAACTTCCCTGTAAAAACTCAACAGCTATCTGTGCGATTCATCCTCAAACATTTTGCATATCCTACTTCTATTTGCATATAGGCTTAAAAGGACTTATTATTTTAGATATTCATGTTTCAATTTTCTTTTGAAACTTTCAAATAAATCAAGCGTCTTTACGTCTATTTGTAAATGTTATCTGTCAGATCATTTCATTGGGATTGGCAAATAGGAGATGTAAAACGTTCTGGTGTTTCACAAGAGACGAGAAACTTCCGGTCAAAAAGAAAAAAGAAAATCAATTTGAATATATGTTCATCTTCTCTATCCTATTTGCAACTCGTGACCCCTTTAGATTCATGTTGAAAGTCCAACATGGGTGCTTTTACCCAGAGGCTTGGGACCTTTTCTATGCAGGTTTAAACCCATGAGGAGATGAATTAGAAGTAAGAGGTAGCTAATTTCTAAATGTGGTCATATTGTCAAGCGATGGATATGAACTTTCTTGAATAGCTGGCCTCTCTACTGGATCATCTCTTAAAAATACAAAAATAATTTGTCTTGTTTATTTGCTGTCCATCTGGGTCTTCCATGTTGCATCATTTCCTTTTATGTCCCTTTGATGATGCTGTTTGAAATCAGTAATATCTACTGTGTGTGCGTGAAGGATTCACACCTTTGCTCCTCAGTTAGTGAGCTCCCTTGCTTCTCCTTTTCATCGTCATCTCTTCATATCTGTGTAAATCTGCCGGCTTGTTGGTTTGTGTGTGCCTCCCTTTTTTCTGAGGCCAGATGGACGTGGGAGTGCGCAGACTGCAGAGCCAGTTACAGTGACAAACCTTGCTATTAAAGACATCAGGGGAGGCTGAGAAAGCAGCCAGGTAATCCAGCAGCAAAGCCCAGCTGCTCACTAAAAAAGAGGGAGCGGGACATCAACCCAAACAAAAAAAAAAGAGAGAGAGAGAGAGCTCTTGGCTTTGCTAGAGACAGAGATCAATGGTTTGTTTGAATGTGTCTCTCTCCTTCTGGAGTGGCAACCTTTAACCCACAGTATCAGGCTTTGTGTGAATGGGGCAGACACAGACAGGGACGGGCACACACACACACACACACACACACACACACACACACACACACACACACACACACACACACACACACACACACATGAAAGAGACCATCCAAAAAGAACAGACCTGGCAGACCAGACAGACATCTGACACCGGAGCCCACCACCCCTTCCACTTCCACCCCAATCCCCCCTTTCCTCATTGAGCGCACTCCCACCTTCCTCATCTTTTGTTTCACATGAGTGTTACATCCCAGAAGGTGGGCTGACTTCACTGAGCACTGCAGTGAGGTGAACACAGGACACACTCCACACCAGATCTAAACCATCGGCTATCTATTAGTCTGATCTGGCCTCTTTTATCATCTCAATTTAGGCCCTTTGATTGTTAAGAAACAGGAATTAATTATTTCATTAAAAAAGCTTTAACTTGTAGATATAAAGATGTTATTTGAAACTCAACATTTGCCATGATGAATAAATAAATACTAAGAAAGCAGTTTACCTTTTTTTTTTACAATTATAGAAGTAATAGTACAGTAATGGTTGCAGTAGAAACATGATCTAATATGATTTATGAATCTCAGTTGACAGAACAGAAGTGATCGTTATGAGGATGAAGTGTCAAAATGAATGACTTAATATGACTGAATCCATCAGAGCATGTTGGGGATTTGTCATCAGATAAATGGTAAACAGATGGATCACAGCGTGCGACTTTATTTTTTTATTGTCTTATTAGCTTTATAATCGATCATTCAAGGCCATTTGACTAAACTTTTGGGGCGTCTGCTGTCTGAAACTGAATCAGGATTTATTTACCATTCCAACACATATTGTAATATATTATGCACAATAAAACATATACTATGTACTTATATATAAATGCATATATTTAAATATATAACCCTCATAATGTATGTCAAATGAATGTCTATAAATGTTTAGATACTGGTCTGATTAATTCAACAATGGGAAAACGTGCAGGACTTGTGAAGTGTAGTTTGTTGACAGTAAATTATATATTTGTGCATTTAATGTTAAATATTCTTTACTGTCACAAAATACATCGAGTGAACGTCAACATAGACTTTTTGATACTTCATACATAAAGAGTATCATGAGGTCTGAGGCTGAACAGACATGCCTTAACATGTCCACAGCATACAATATAAATATTAAGGTCACTGAAAAAGGTTGGAAAATTTGAAAATGTTTGTGCATATTATCTGAAATAGTGTACACTTTTACAAAACAGGCCAAATGTATATCTACTTCCTGTAGAAAGATTTCTGTCAATCTGACACTATTTCTAAGAAACTAAGACATAATGTAAACAAGCCCTTCCCACTATGACCATTAATAATAATAATAATAATAATAATAATAATAATAATAAATTAGATTTATATAGCGCTTTTCTAAATACTCAAAGACGCTTTGACAGGAAACAACAAAAAACAAAGCAAAAACTAAGAGAACAAGGTTGTTCTATGACCTGGTTGAGGTCGTGAAAAAAATTAGCCCTGGAAATTAGATTAAATACATTTTTCAATCTATTTTGACCCTTCGATACACAGTATTTGATGTGCTTATTTATACTAAAGGGCTTCTTAAAACATTGTTTTGAACAGTTTTTCAGTTAATTTATCTAGAAAGCTGTGACTTGTGAAAAACGTTCCAGAAGGCACAATGAAAATTGGCTTTTAAATTTTCAATATCTACATTATTACACACCTTGTGTATGTCCAAATCACGTCTACAAAGACTTTTTGATACTTTTCAAAGATAAAATATATCTTTAAGTCGATTTGTTAGCCTAAATGTAAATGACTTTACAGACAATTTAACCCGTTTACGACGATAATAATCCATGTAAACATGTAGGTGGGGTCTAATGTATAAACCAAGATGGGGATTCCAGGGGGGGGTGCAAAGCATCATATAGTTTCACTGTTGTTAACCATTGTTATTACTGCGTAAAGTCACCACATCTTACTCCACGTCAGCATGCAGACGCGTTGGGGGGGGGACTCTTACCTGAGCTGTCCATGGTGCTGCAGTCCTCCTCTCTCAGCGGGCCTGCCTTCGGTCCAAGAGTGGCCGCTATGGAGCCTGCGAGTGTGCCACTGCTGCCGCCGCCGCTGCTGCCGATGTTGAAGCTCTCTCCCCCGCTATCGACCAACTGCAAAGATTCATAGCCATCGTAACTGGTCTTTTTCTTGTAGGCCCCGAGCAAGCTCATAACCGAAGGACAACAAAATCGCAAAAAATAGACAAAAGAAGAAGACGTAGTAGATTACGCTGCGTAACCACCACCACCACCTCCACCACCACCACCACAGCCTCCTCCTCCTCCTCCTCCTCCGGTGCTGCTACTGCTTCTTCCACATGTCCGAAGAGGAGAGGACGACCCGTCTCCTCTTTTTTTTTTTTTTTTATTAGTACAAAGTAATATCCTGCCGGCCGGGTGGTCTTCTCCCTTTTCTCTCCCTCCCTCTCTTTCTCTCCTTGTTTCCTTTTGTCGCCTCCTCTTCCCTCAGCAGCTCGGAGACGCTTCTTTCTGCTAACGCTGCTGGTGCTGCTATCTGCTATGCTAACTGTCGCTGTAAGTCCCCGACTGAGTAAAAGGGAAATCCACCCCAACACACACAACCCTGTGATGTCAGTGCTGCATCTATTATTCACAAAGGCGTTTCTAAAACACAAGTTGGGGATTCGCTCAAAGCCAAATTATCCTTAAAATAGATCAATACAAGACGATTTCATTAAAAAAATATATATATAACAAAATAAGGACAGATAAAATAATATAATGATATCATGAAGCTGAATACATTTCACAGTTACACTCTTATCCCCAATCTGTTGATACCAAAATACAGTAAATACTAAAACATGGTAATAACATTTATTGGCAACAATATCTTCTTTCAAATTCTAAAATCTTAACATTATTGTTTTGTCTTTTTTATCCGACTACAATTTTAAATATTCTTCTCCTATGTATTCATTTTAATATATTATTGCTTTTATGTGTCTTATTTTATTTTTTCATTTTTATATATGTATTTTTTAATTCTTATTGGTGTGCATTAGTCTCTCAATGATTTTATAAACTACTTTTTCGTCAATAACTTTTCTGCACTCTTGTAAAGCACTTTGACCTGCAATTTAATTTGTCTGAAAGGTGCTTTATAAATAAAGTTTGATTGATTGATTGATTGATTTTTCATCAATATCTAAAAGGTAGCTTTTTTTGTTTGTTTTTTTTTTTTTTTTTTTGTTTTGTGTTGTTTTTTTTCTTTCTGTTCCTGATTTAATTTAATTTGTAATTTATTCTATTTATTCCCATGGTTACTGCTGTGAATGTCAGAGCACTATAGGGTGTTGAATGATCTTTATAATGGTGAAAAAATCAATAAAAATCAATTTAAAAAAAAAAAAAAAATTAAAGGTAGCCCTCTAGAATGATCTGAATAAACAGGTTTGTTTGGACTTTTTAATCTATCGCTTTATTGCTATAATAAATGGGAAATTATCATTTTGTATGACTTTTTATACTATTTTTAAAAGATAGTTCATTCTAACCTGTATACCAAAATTATAAAATTGTGTATTTGGATGTGAAGCCGAGCCTCGATTGCCGTCCAGTTTGCCCACATGCTCCTGTAAATAACAGGGCTCCTTATTTCTACGACTGTGTCACTGTTCCTGTTTTGAGTTGGTTTCCCCTTTAAATGTCGTTCAGGCTTTTAACTAATTATGATTTTTCCATCATGGGGTTTGACAAGAGGAAGGCGATTGTTCCACTTTTAAGCGTTTTTAGTCGTTTTAATGGAATATTTCCTATTTCAATTCAAACTTTGAAGAATTAGGTCAGCTATGATAAATACGTCCATATTCATTGGTTTGCAGATTATTAAGGAAACTGTTCAAAATATCTCAAAGTTCAAATTTTCTCTTAAAAATTCAAAACATGTACTCAGTTTATGTTACTGTAAGAGAGAAAATGTAAAACTCTTCAAATCTTTGGTCTATTTAAGAGTGTAAGGATTTTTAGAACATCTTTGTCACTTTTAAAGACAAAGTGATAAAGCATCTGCTCTATTTAAATGCAAGACAGATGCATCATATGTATATGTATGCAGATGGGTGGAGTCTGCTGTATATATTGTGCAGACAACAGGTGACAAGTGTGCTAAAAGATGCATTGTCATCAATAAAAAAAGTCTTTAGGGAGGGAGCATTTGCAGAAATAAAAAGACGCATGTGTTCATTCATAAAACTACTTTTTTTTTTTTTTACCTTATTCTATAAATAAGGAGCACATTATTGAGTCTTGGCTCATAACAGAGTGGATTTATTTCAGTCCTGTGATGAGAATGGACAAGGACCCGTGGCTTACTCCTCATTAAAAGGTTAAATTAAGAGTAGTCATATTCAGCACTGAGACAACATCAGCATGCTTTGTTGAGAGCCTCGCTCTGCATCACAGGGTATTTTCTCTGCTCCAACTCATCTAATAATATCGTTAGACATCAATAGGCTCTTTGTGACTCAATCAAAATCCAACTTTTTTTAAAATTTAGCTCCAAATTTGTGATTTTGGCTCCCGGGATCAATGAATGTGGGACAAAAAAAACACAGTGACCACTGATGGCATGCTTTCTTCCTTTGGCCTTGTCCCCTTGGCAACTGAAAGCCAGCATGGTTCTGAAAAGGAGGACATGAGCCTGGGAAACTCTTTTGGTCCAGCAGACGGGAGCCCAAAAAGCACAGCGGGAACGGAATGTCCAAAAGGGAGGAACGAACGAAACCCCCTCCGTCACCGGACGCAGAGTGCTGCCGCTCCATTGTGGAAAACTAAAGCTTCCTGTCCGTTTCCTAAAACGTGCCTACCCTGTATTTACCCCTTGATGACTGTTTGGGACAATGATGCAGGTGCAAGAAAAAGCATCACATGATGTCAACGTGTACAGTTTAGGATAGTTGAGTCCACTGACAGAAGTTTCACCAATAACTGTTAAAATCCACTTTTCAAGCAAATTCCCAAAATATTTAAGTTAAGCCCGATTTGTACTTGTCAGACTACGTTTGTAGTCATGCACCTCCTCAAAAAATGTAACTATGCATTGAAACGATGCCAACCTTAAAGGGACACTTCACCCGTTGAAACATGAATCAGTATTGACATTGGGTCATATATGTAGAAATGTGAAATACATTTTGAAGTTGGTGCCTTCTTGACCGAGAAAAGGCAGAAAGTGTCTTTTTGGCTCATGTTGATGAAAGACACCAAATCCCAGAATGCACAGCACCGCAGGCCACTCCCACTAAGATCCTCTATTTCAGAATCTGAATCAGAAATACTTTATTAATCCCAGAGGGAAATTCGAAAATATCAAAATATACAATATATCAGCCGTCTCACTGCTATATTTATATTTTTTCTCCATTATCATCTTTCTCCATAGAGCCTGTTAGCATAGCTTCCAAGCAATATGGCAGACGTTAAGTTTCAATTCTGGGAGTGAGTTCCCACCCACTGATCTGTGATTGGTCTGTAGCTTCAGTGGTCGAAAATATGAAGAACTAGCGTTGTGGTTTCACCCCGCTAACTGCAACAGCTTCCAGTGACGCAATATGACGATAGTCCCACTGTCTGTGATGTTTTCAGAGTTTTCAGAGTCCTATCTTCACTTTGTTTACATCGCCCGGACGGCCGGCTGACTCCTCCTCTCTCGTATAAAAGTTGTTTAATTGAGGGACTAGAGAAAAGAAGAATAACATACTGTACTCACTGCTTAACTGTGTTTCTAGATCACGCTCATTTCAGGTAAATTTACATGCAGTGTGAAGATACAAGCATAATAAAGATCGCTAGCATTAGCATGCTAACACAACAATGCAGCGCGAGTTGTTTTGGTTTCATGCTGGTGCTCAAGGGCGACATCTGCTGGATCAAAAAAAATCACATATAAAGCCTTTAATTTTTAATGTAGAAGATGTTGATGTTGTCTTTTGGGTGAAGAACCCAAGACAAATGTCTCCCTTTGTGGGACAATAAAGTTCATCTTGAATCTTCCCAGCAGCGGTTTTAGGCATTAAAATAACAACAAATAAAGATTGAGCCTTCATGCTGATAGTCTTGTTTACTTTTGCTGCTCATTAAGAGGCATCAGTAATCATTTCAGTCTGTTCAATAACCAGCTGAAAGCTTCTCACGGGAGCTTTAACATTAGCTCTCATCAAAGAGGAAACACAACAGAGCTGGTGTAGTACATGCTTAGTGACCTGCAGTTAAATCTGGAACATTGTAAAGCAGGTTGTAAACATCTATGAAGAGACTTTATAATAACCTTTAAAGGATTCATTCATTCACAATCCTTTATAAGAACTCCTGAAAAGCCTCAACATGGTCATTACATACTGACTATGACTTCATATCAAAGAGTCTCTACCACAGGTTTCCGTGGTTTCTCTCCATGATTCTTGAGGATCGGCTGAGGATTAATGATTATCCTCATAACAGTTAAAGCAGAATCCAGGAATCTGCTGGATCAGCTGCAGGACCCGGCTCAACAAGACTTGACAGGTGGACTTGAATCTGAGGCTTCAGGTCCTGTGATCCAAACACTCTCGTTTTTTTAGCCGTGGAAACTGGATGATAACAGATGAGCATTTTGCTACTATACGTGTCTTTACAGAAAAACTGAACAGTATCCACGCTGCCCTGGTTAGCACACTATAGCACTGAGCTGGCAGCCGGCCCACTTTAGGAACTGAAAGCTGTCGTATTTGTCCTGTTAGCGCTGAGTGAGGCACAGATTCTCCACCTGTTTACTTCCTCTTAGTCCCTTTCTTTAATGGAAAAAGGTCGAATCCATAAATAAGTGAAAGATGCGAGCAGATACTTTTTAGAATTATTCATTTATTAGCGGAACTTTTAAGACGGTTTAATGTAAACAACATATTCCAAATTGTAATCCATGTATCTGGTTACATGCGTAATGCGTCAAGAGGGTGCATTCATTTATCTCTTTTCTCCTGCTCTTAAAGATTCTCCATGACTCGTCTTAAACTCGGATTGGTTGCATAAACGTATCGTTACAAATGTCATTTTTTGGTGAATAGATCTCCACTCCCCGTTATATTAATCCTGAAGGGAGTCAAATGTTAACTTTTGAGGCACATATCTGTGCAGAATCAAAGTTTGGATCAACACGTGTGTTCAGATTCATATATATGTGTTTTCATATAATGCCATATTTCCTAGGCTGTTTGCTTTGTTTCTTACTATATTCCTTTTTACTTTTGTATATTGTGTTGAGTTTTATCGTACATATAAATTACATTTTTCATATTTCTAACTTTTATCTTTTAAGTTATCTGTTGGGCCTTTTTGCCTTTATTGATAGAACAGCTGAAGAGTATATGGGTTCTTTTCTGTTGAATTGTATTTAATTATTTTTAGTATTTTGCATTTGTTATGTTCTTGCTGTTGTTTCTGTTCTTCTGTGTTTGGTTTAGTTTGTTCTTGTTTTTGCTGTTTGTCAAAGCACTTTGTAAACCTGTGTTTTTAAAAGGTGCTATATAAATAAAGTTATTATTATTATTATTATTATTATTATTATTATTATTACTATTATTATTATTACATTATTATTAGGAGAGACAGGAAATGTTGGGAGGAGAGAGTGGGCGGTTAAATGCAGAGGGGGAGGCGAGTTCGGATTTGAACCAACAGCCGCTGCGATGAGGACTACAGCATCAAAACATGGGGCACTCAACCTAACCACTATTAGACTATCTGCCCCCCGTATCTTCTATCTTTACACATATATTCTGTGTAGGAGCTATTGTAACGCCCAAACTCCCCTGTGGTTAATCAACTGTTTCTGATTCTTCACTTTAGTAGGCCTTTTGAAATGTTCTGCTACTTTTTTTATATTTCTAGTCCAATAGAGAAATATTGCATATTTTACTCCACAACATTTATTTTGATAACTAGATGAATAACACAAAATACAGTCATTTAATATAACCATATGTAGCCTATGGAGAATTCACAAACTACCAACATGCATCATGATAATGCTGATTAAAAATGAGCTCAACTTAAATTACATTCAGCTACAACATTTTAGTGCAGCCATCACATAATACATCTACAATTAGAATCCAAAGATAACCACATTATTAATTATGTTCCCCTCATATGTCTGGTCTTTCTCCTCCGGTTCACTGAGACTTTAAAAACTGAATTTCCGTCCAATATGTCACTATTTACTGCACCACACATGAAGCCAGCAAAAGGTGACTCAGTCAACTTTATGATCATCACATGAAAACCCCACAGCAGGCTGCGTTAAGCTGATCACGTGACGTGCGTGACGCAGGTGGTGGTATGCCATTGGACAGTAAGAGAGCTAGCTTTTGATCATGATGCTGTTTTTTTTTCTGGTTACTCTGACAGTTTAAGATTCAACAAATAACAATCAGGTCTAAAAATGACAACAACAAAAAAATAGTGTTATTCTTAAATCAAGACGAAAACCGTTTTTTCAAAGAATAAATCTATTTGCGTAAAATGTGTGATGCGCCTTTAAAATGTGATGTGTCCTGGAATGCCTTTACTGAAACCATGAGCTGAAATGAGAGCCGACATTCATACATTTTAATCTAGCCCTGGGGACACTCGCAAATTACTCCCATGTTAGTTTATAATAAATCTAAACCTCCGGAACAAAAATGATGTCATTTATGTTCGTGTGCGCGTAAAGCAAAAACAGAGGCCCTATACGCAAACATTACCAAGGTTGTGATTTTTAGATGAAATTGAAGAAAGAATCATCATAAAACAGGTGCATCTTGATCGTAACCTCTGTTTCCACTGAGCACAGATGCACTGCGTGTGTGTGGGGGGGGGAGTGATTTTTCCAGAGGTAGCCTGATATTACGTAACACCTCAAAACAGCTCGTGATGCTCACTCTCTCTTCTTCTTCTCCTCTGCCCCGCTCAGAGATGTAACACTGAGCCAATTAACATGCCTCACATTTAAACAAGAGATTATCAGACATGATATATAAGAATCCTGCAGATCGGCTTTACCTGTCAGAGCGCTTCTTACTACCATTCTCTCTGGATCGCCGTCTTGCTTGAAGATGCCTTTTTAAAACCCAAGGCTCCGCTCACACCGACCTTTGATTTGTCATTCGCAGCAGCCAGCCCAAAGGTCAAACCGTAAAAAAACGCCCCCCCACCCCCTGACACACACTGCCCCCGCTCCAAATCAACCTGTCGTTAGATTTACAGAAGCAGCATCAGGATACGGTATCATCATATAATCACTATTTGGCAAATGGGGCAACAAAACAAGGTACCCGCCGCGATGGCGTTTGGTAGATCTGTATATGATGTGGATGAGGTTTAACGACGAGGCAGGAGGCAGAGTGATGGTTTAAATATCTGTGCAGCAGAAACAGCGCCGCTTAGCGCACGCTGCGGGAGTTGCAAGCGAAGACGCGCAAAACCTGGGATGGACTTCACAAACAGGCTGACATGAAATAATGGTAATGTGATACAGGAGAGCTCAAGTGAAATGCACCAATAGAATTCAAGTTATAATGGAGGTTCAAAAAAACAAAAACGTAGTCATTTGTAATCTTGCCTCAAAACAGCAGAGGGCGCCCTTCCTCAACAGGAATCAGAATAATAAAAAAGTAAAAAATGCAACACAAACCCTTCTGCACACTCATATTTAATTATGCAGTAAAGATGCAAAAAACAGCAGCTGAGAGGCTTCTGTCAGAGGTAAACACAGCGAGCGAGGGTGTAATCCTCACAGCCGAGCACTGCTTCATGCACATGGGGTTTATTTACAGATCTGAGAGGATTAGACGAGAGAGAGAGAGAGAGAGAGAGAGGAGGGGATATATAGACAGTACTCCTATGTGCGTGTGTGCATGGATGTGTGTGCATGTGCATGTTATTCTGTAGCCTACTTTGTTTGAAATATCCACCACAGCTTTTGTGTTCCGTGCACGTCAGCACACCCTCCTCCTCCTCCTCCTCCTCCTGCTGCTGCTGCTGCTTCCTGTTTCTCTCACATGATATTATGGAAGATCAAGAAGCAGAAAAGGGAGGAGCAACGCTTCAACTGTTATTGTGAATGTGTGAAAGAAAAGAGAAGAGAAAGAAAAGAGAAAGAAAGACTGCTAAAGTTATAAATCACGTCTGGAGTTTCTGAAAGTTGTAAAAAAAAAAATTTGTTTGATTTGAGGATTTAAACAATTCCTTCCATGTTATTTTGTGACTCATGCTTACATTTGCTTGCAGTTTGTTTGGACTAAGACATAAGGAATTAATATGAATTATCTTATTTTTAAGGCATGGCAAAGAAACCGTACAGATGTGTGACTGCACTATGCTTTTGTGTAAACAGTATCGTTTCAATCATGTGCAAAGAGAGTCAAAGCAGCTTTGAGAAAATAGTTTGAACTGTTCTCCGAAAGCAACATGTTTAGACAGCATAAAAAAACCCACTGTGGTGTTATGCAACGGCCGCGGGGTGTGGTCGTGCAATACTTCCACGACTGAGCATCCAGAAGGCGTGTGTGATCCGCTACAGAGAAACCAAAGTGTAAATCAGACCTCTCCTACAAACCCATCCCACCAAAGCATCTGTTATAGTTCACATGATCGAACAAAGAACATTTTACTGAGTGTTTTTATTCATCTTTACATTTTTTGATCTACAAACTTTCTTACAAGCCGTCAAATCTGTACAAAACACACAAAAAGAAAACTCCACCAAACAAAAAAAACAAAGATAAAAGAAAGTTAGTGCCCCTCCCTGAATGAGGGACATTTGCTAATTTGTGTCATCAAACTGATTTCAGGTGGAAAAATGTTCAAATGTAGTTTTAAAACTGCAGAGCCAGCATCAACAGAGCTGCACAATGAAATCCTATTGGATGCTTTTTTATTGCACAGGTTTTTTTTTTAGGGATTGTGCTTAACTTATTGTGTTGTTAACTCACATGTTGTGCCATTTGGTGACATTGTGACTTCTTTTTTTTTTTAAACTTCAGATGATGGATCAGAATCAAGTGAGGAAGTTGGAAAAAAAAAAAAAGTGTTTTCAGGCCGCAAAAGTGATGATACATTAAAAAAATCGAGAAGAAAAACAAACAATTCAACCATTTACAGCGACGACGTAATCATGCTTAAGAATCAGAGAAGTGGCCTATTATTTCCACATATATATCCAGCGGTACTTCAAAGGCTTTATATGCGAAACCAAAACAAGTCGCGCTGCGCGATGTGAACAAACTGAAGATAGGACTCTGAAAACTCTGAAAACATCACAGACAGTGGGACTCGGGTGTTACACCCATTGTAGACAGTCATGACTCACAGAGTTATTTTCAGAGGATATACTTGATTTCTATTATATTTAAGTGTTAAAAATCACATATAAAGCCTTTAAAGTTGAACAAACGTTGCAAAGCATATATATATACACACAATAATCAGTGACATGTTGGTGATTCAAATCTCACGGCAACTGTATACATCTCAAAGGAATGTAACGACGTTGAAGGCACTCTTTTTATTCTGTGCATTGGTCTTCATCCCAGCCACAGAGCGAGATGCAGAGTGACTGTGAGCAGCAGTGCAGGTACCAGCACCAGTGGAATCCGTCTGTGTGTGTTTGTCAGTGCAGACAGTGTAACATTTTGCAGCATATCCAGCACAAAAGTGGAGAATAGCAGTTTAAAAAGTGCACCATGTTTACCTAGCTGATGGATGTACATCTAGAGACGCTGAGCTGATGACACTGTGGATATAAAAAACTGGTTCTGCATATGTAACAGTTGATTTTATAGGCCTTATATACAGCATTTTACACAGCACTCGGGGCTCACACAGGATTACAAATCTTGGAAAATGTAGCCAAATGATTCATGTACAAGACTTAGATTCTCAGTGATTCTGTCAATGCTCACTGAAAACTACAACTCCCCAGTTTCTGAATGTCACACTGTGCTTGAAGGCTGATTGACAGCTCGAACTCGAACACTGTGTAGCCCATTTTTTATATATTTACAGCATTACATTTCCTTCTTCGTTGCAAAAGTCTAATTTAAAGTGCCACTCATAAAATGTGTACAAAACAGACTGTTAATGTAGTTTATCCTATGTCTGATATCTTTAAAGTTTTCTTTTACAACAATACATTTCTAGGATGTGGTGGAGTGTGACACTGCATTTTGGTCTCGACTGTAGGATTCTCTGTGCCACTGGAGACAACAAAATAAAAGTGATTCCTACTTCACAATTTGAGTTTCTACGCTTTAAGCCTTCAGTTTTTCTTCTGCAGCGTTCCTGAACGAGCCTAATTTAATTTTTTGGGAGTTAGAACAGAAACAAAAAAAAGGACCAAAAAGGTGAAGAATTTGCTGACTAAGTGAACGCTTGCATAATTTAGAAACACTAGTTTTGGATATGGCATAGGAGGATCTGAACATTTCACTACGATAACAGAAATCAACACAATCGATAAAGCTCTTGAAATATTTGCACACACAACCAACCGACATGTAAAAACAAGTTGGATGACTACGGTTTTGATCATCGTCCTTTTTTCCCCCCAATATGTGTATACGCCTCATTACGCATGAGGGAAGTGAAAGTTGTCACCAGCGATTGGAGAAGAATCATCATCCGGCGTCCTCCGGCTGTTTGTCGATGTCTCCCCCCCCCCCCCCCCTGTGGTCCTTTCATTCAGAGGGGTGTCAGGGTGTCTGCGTTTGGACGGCGTCCGCTGGCTGTGTGTGCATCTTGGTGCTGAGCAGAGAGTTGATGTAAGGCCAGATCCGGTCCGTCTCTGTACCGGAAAACGAGTGCAGGATTCCCTGTGACCTGAGGGGAGAGATGAGATAATGAATAACAAGGAAAAGGGTTCAATTTGAAGAATTATAGACGGACTGATTGAGTGGCAGAATGTGGCAGTATGAGCCATGTTTAGACTGCAGGCCAAAGTGTCCAAAATAAAATAAAAACTGTGCACATTCTTGACTCCTTCTGTTTTTATTTAAAGCAGTGTGGACAGCTTCTGGTCCTTGATTAGATACTGGTCTGTTTTGTTTTTCTGCAGTTAATTCTGACCAGTCATATCACATTTGATGTGTCTTAAATGTCACTCCAGATTAAAATCTGCCACAATTTGAACTGGTGGGGAGTTACTATGCAAATACAAGCATGATGTTCTCACACATGCACAACACTCCCACAACACTCCCAGGGGGTTGAGCTGCATGTGTGACCTCAAACGGCTTCATTTTTTTTTTTTTTACACCCTAGTAAAAATTTCAGCACAAAGTCGAGGTGAGTCATTGTGTGAAGGCAGTAGCTAATATTCAAGAAAAAAACGACTCGGGTTGATTGTGTTTATATCGAATCAACCAACTTTTTTTTCCATAATGAAGCTGCTTCTGAACTCTTTTCTGCTCTCCAGTACGTTCATTCCCACTCTTTTGTTCAAACTTCAAATATGTCTAACAACAGGAGGAAGCATTGTTTTAAACTCATTATAGCATCAGACTCTGTTGCTTTGACTGCCATCTTGAATTTCCACAGCATCTATTTAAAGGCTTTATATGTGATTTTTTGATCCAGCAGATGTCGCCCTTGAGCACCAGCATGAAACCAAAACAACTCGCGCTGCATTGTTGAGTTAGCATGCTAATGCTAGCGATCTTTATTATGCTCGTATCTTCACACTGCATGTAAATTTACCTGAAATGAGCGTGATCTAGAAACACAGTTAAGCTGTGAGTACAGTATGTTATTCTTCTTTTCTCTAGTCTCTCAATTAAACAACTTTTATACACGAGGGGAGGAGTCAGCCGGCCGTCCGGGCGATGTAAACAAACTGAAGATAGGACTCTGAAAACTCTGAAAACATCACAGACAGTGGGACTCGGGTGTTACACCCATTGTAGACAGTCATGACTCACAGAGTTATTTTCAGAGGATATACTTGATTTATATTATATTTAAGTGTGAAAAATCACATATAAAGCCTTTAACGTCCCGTCTTGCCTCCTGAGAGTGAGACCCTCACTCACAACATCACACTTGTGTGGGGGATGCGTGTGAATAAGGCAGTCTGGCCTGAATTTTTCAAGAAATTGTCAGGAGTGCGTCTGATTTCTCTCTGCAACTTTGCATATGGATGCTTTTTTTCTCTCTCTCTTTAACACAATATAACCATTATTCCTTGCAAGGATAACATTGGAAAAATAAAAACTATTCACTGAGAACTGTTTGTTCTCATAGATGATCCGTCTGTTTAATCAGTCTTGTGAAGGTAGAAAATTAACTCACTTGTACAAGTTTATGACGGGCTTGGCTACGTCTTTGTAGTGTCTCAGTCTGGACATCAGGGCCTCTGGCTTGTCATCGTCGTGATGAATCAGCGGCTCCCCGGTGATGTCATCCTTACCCTGAGGGGTGCAACACAAAGTCAGGTCATGTCATGCATGCAACAAAGATCCAACAGCTGATTGCAATTTCAAATATTCAGGAGCTGATATGCATCAGAAAGTAACCGCTCCCTACAGGAACATTGGTCATGAAACTTGAGCTTGAACCAGTGATGCACAATACAATGAAAAACGCTATCTGCTCATGGAGATGTACTGGTTTCAAATAACTCCCATGTAGCTTAAAATTGCTTCATTTCTTTTCTCTTTTTTTCTACATTCTGTGAAAATAAGTCAAATTGCCCCAAACAAGTTTTCATTGGACTGATTTTCTGTGATGATGCAATACAGACTGATTCAATATTACTTGTCCTCAGAGTTATGTAGCAACTTAGGTGGTTTATATATATATATATATATATATATATATATATATACTGGAAACAGAGGGCACCAGAAGCCTTCATCAGTCTCCTCTTTTCAAGCAGCTGCACAGTTTTCATCTGGTTATGAAACAGTCTCACTTTTATAGTGTACCTCTGTATCATCTTCATGTGCAGAGTAAATCAATAGCAAGTTGGATAAGTATTATTTAAATGCATGTACTCCTAATGTTGGTAACCAGGTAAAGTTCTACAAAAAATATAAGTCAAAATGATTGAGCAAAGTTTTGCATTGATCGGTGAGTTAACCAGTGAAAGGGGAGCAGGAGGAGATTTTTCTAAAGAGAATTTTTCTTTCTGTTGTTTCTGCTATTCTTTCATGAGAGTTGAATTTAAAGTGAAATCTGCAACAACAATAAAAAAAAGTAAAGAATTGGGGCGCTGGTGCCAGAGTGGTTAGGGTGCGCATGTTATTCCCCGATCTCTCTGTCCGCTGGACTATCTCTACAATAAAGGCTTAAAATGCCCCCAAAAATACATCTTAAAAAGAGAAGAAAGAACTGACAGAGAAAAAAAAAACTACATTGGACAGTGGTAGAGATAAATCAAAGGAAAAACACAAGTTAGCCTTGCTTGTTAATTCAACAGATGGAGGGAATTACAGGATTCTAAAAGGCTGAGGGTTAAAAGACGCGTCCTGAGTTGGCCCTCTTCTTCTTAGACAAATGTGTGTTATTATGATTATTTTTAAAGAATAACATCCTGTGACTTGGTTTTATGTCACTGTAGAAAGTTCCCTCAGGGTAAGGGTCCTGAAAAACAAAACCCCCTTTTGTCCACAGAGGCCGCCAAAATCAAAACAAAATGACTCCCTTGTGGTCGCTATTAAACTTCTCTAATGACGTCTCATTCCCACGAATTTGCTTTTACTAGTTCTTTACTTGCTTACTCATTCCCTTAAGAGGGTCGCTCCTGGTGTGTTTATAAGAATCATGAAAACACCCACTCTCGTTTATATGTCATTGTCAGGTTTTCTTCTCAGGAAAAAGTTTGAGATTCTTTAATCGTTCGTCTTGATTCAATGTGATGTTAAAACTTTAAACTCCTGGATACAAGTTGTCTTCACCTGAATATAGGTCATGTAAAAAACGTTGCTGATCACTTGTGTTTTGTAGGCCCCTGTAAGTATGTTTTTATCCACTACTGTTTTGGCACTTTGTAAACCTGCTTTCTAGAAGTGCTTTATGAACGCTTTGGATTTAATTAAAGTCTTTCTATGTGATTTTTCACACTTAAATATAATAGAAATCAAGTATATCCTCTGAAAATAACTCTGTGAGTCATGACTGTCTACAATGGGTGTAACACCCGAGTCCCACTGTCTGTGATGTTTTCAGAGTCCTATCTTCACTTTGTTTACATCGCCCAGACGGCCGGCTGACTCCTCCCCTCGTGTATAAAAGTTGTTTAATTGAGGGACTAGAGAAAAGAAGAATAACATACTGTACTCACTGCTTAACTGTGTTTCTAGATCACGCTCATTTCAGGTAAATTTACATGCAGTGTGAAGATACGAGCATAATAAAGATCGCTAGCATTAGCATGCTAACACAACAATGCACCGCGAGTTGTTTTGGTTTCATGCTGGTGCTCAAGGGCGACATCTGCTGGATCAAAAAATCGCATATAAAGTCTTTAAGGAAGATAAAAAAAATGAAATAGCTTGATCAGTCAGTGCGACAAGAAGGGACACAGGAAGTGAAGCTAAAAAGCAGCAGGAGGGTTGTTGTTGTTGTCATGCAGGAGGGCGGGTAACCATAGTGACGAGATTGATCTGATTCCAATCTGTCGTTTATACAAGCTTCAACCCTGATTTTAAATTCCAACCAGCTTCAAAACACACTCACACACATTGTGAGGGGTTACTTAAGGTGTAAAAAAAAAAATCAAGATCGTATAATCAGATAATGTTCTTTAAGGTCACATGAACAGAGTGGTGTCTGAAACTGTGACTGAAAACGTCAAACATGACTTTGTCTGTGAAAGTAAGAATCAGTTTTCTCCGTATAAGAGGCGACGTAAGGTATGAACTCAGCTGCTGATTCTGGATGAACGACATAAAGCTGCTCTATCATTCAAATGGAATAGGACAAACAAAGACACACAAACAAAGATAGCGTGGGGAAGGACAGGAGAAGATACCGAAGTGCAACAAAAAAGGTTTTCCAAACATTGTAGGTGTACTGTCCCTTTAACAGCGAGCGGACCTTGACTTTTGGCGGGTTGAAGCCCATGTTGTAGACTCTGCCGCTGGCTGGATGGACCCAGCGGTCGTTCAGTCTGTCCTTCAGGGTCTCGAAGGGGACGTTGAGGCTGATGACCAGGTCGAGCTGACACAGATTGTTCAGAGCCTGGGCCTGAGCCAGAGTCCGGGGGAAACCTAGACAGACAGACAGACAGACAGACAGACAGACAGACAGACAGACAGACAGACAGCAGAGGGGAGGATGTGTGAGGTAATGCTCGACGGGAGACATTCATATTTTAAGTTTAAGTATGACCGTCTTTATTCTAGATTGAGACTATGCACTGATTGAGTCAAATGTATCATCTTAAATGACATATTGAAGACATACATAAGAGAATAGGATGAGCCATTACACATATTTAGAAGCTCATGTTTATCAGAATCAGAATCAGATTTATTGTCCAGGTATGCTTACACACACAAGGAATTTAACTTGGGTGAACTGTGCTCTCTCTTATGTACAGGTACAACATTAAATATCAACAATAAACACAATAAGAAAAAGACTAATATTTACATGACTAAACATGAAACAGTGCAAAAGATGCTGAAGATACATGATAATAAGTAAAATGCAGTTATGTGACAGATGGGTCAATTACAGTATTTACATAAATAAGTGTGCGTATATTATAATTTAAATTAAATAATATATATATATATATATATATATATTCACAGTGACGGTTATATGTATATCTATTGAAAAGTACACTCAGTTTACTGCACATTGCACATATTGCACAAGTTTACTTTTTCTTTAAATTTTATTTACCATTTTGTTTTGTACCTTTTGCACAATTTAGAATTTCTTACTGTAAAATATTATTTATCTTATTTTACTTCATTTTATTTTATCTTATTTTGGTTGTATTGCACCGTGGGACGGAGACAAACGCAATTTCGATTCCACTGTATGTCTGGCATATTTTGAAATTGACAATAAAGTTGACTTTGAAAAAAAAATAATAATAATTATACAATGTATGTCCTGTGTGTTTTCAGATTTGCTAGCTGACAGTGACAAAACTCAAACTCAAGCTGTTTCCAGTTTCCCAGTGAAATGATCTTTGGCTGTGATCAACAACAAACAAAAAAACTTTCAGTGACTTGCCGCTGATGAACAACAAGAGACAAGAGTCACCTTAGCAGCACTCGGAGGTTGTCCTCGGGCACTATGGCACTAAGTTAAATGCTAACATGCTAACAATGGCAACGCTAAAGTTTAACAGGTATGTTTGCTTTCTTAATCAAGCTTGTCAGCATTCCAACATTTGATAATCAACACCAAAGTCAAAGTTTAACTGAGGTTTATGGGACTGCCACATTAGTATGACACATATTTGCTTAATAAGTCATAGCACTGGTAGAGTGAGATTCTGACCTTTTGATGGTTACAGAGGGAAAGATTCCTCAGGGGAACGTGACTTTGTGTATCCAATGTTGCACTACCCATCCGATACTTATGGAGACATTTCACCTCAAAGCCCCCGATGTGAACCTCACGCTGGCACAAGCAGTTAAGTTGCAGGATCTCAAGTCATTTGGAGTCATTGCTTGGGAACCTTGAATGTCAGTATAAAACATGTGCCCCCTCCTCTTATCAAATATTGAGCTATTAATAGGTGCAACCTTAACCTCGTAAATGTTATGTAGGGGATAGCCAAATCAAAAGTGTCAACCCAATGGTGGCACTAGATGAAAAGGTTAAGAGATAATCCTGACCTTTCATCTAGTGCCATATCCTCAAACTCTATTGGGACATCAGCAGTCAATTTACTTACAGAGCAGGTATCCAAGGCCTTGTTTAAGGGGTAGGGGACTTATGTTATGAGCACCTAGTGGTGTAAAGATGACACAGGGACTGGTCAGTATGGAGACAAAGTGTGTCCAAATGCTGGCTTGTTGTAAAAACTGGTCCTATAGTTTTAAAGAGGGCATGTTATCTCCCCTCCTCCACCTTTTCATACATTCCCCCTGTGGTCTAAATGAAACATCTGTGCTGTGCTTTGTTCAAAATATAACATGAATCAAGCACCAGAGGAGGTTTGTGACCCTGTATAAACCAGCTCTCTCAGAACGCTCCGTTTTGGTGTGTGTGTCTCTTTAAATGCAATGAGCCCCGCCCCCTGAGTTTTCCCTGTAGACATCACTCCTCTGTAGCGAGAATAAAAATGGCCGACCTGTGCAAAAGTTTTGTTCTAGGCTGGGGGTGGAGTCCATGGGTGGAGATACCAGGGGAGGGGGAGGGGATTTTTTTTTTTTTTTTTTTACCAGAATCCCACTGTGACATCACAAGGAGAGAAAATTTGAAACGGAGCATTTTTCTCTGTGTTGTAAGACTTATGCAGACCACAAACAAACGAATGGATTGGTGGATTTATTTCACATTTTGTGGGTTGGTAGACTCTCAGGTTACCTAAATATATGTTCAAAATTTTTTCATAATATGTCCCCTTTAAAAGATATTGTCTGTCTCATACCAAAAGCTGTATGAGCTACAAGCATTTGGCCCTCTCCTCAGTTTTTGTTGGTCCCTTCTGGATTGGAGCGGAAACTGGCAACCACTCTGAACTGTAGCTTCCTTTGTTTGACCATTAAAGAGCTGCTGAATCTCTCTAACCAGAAAGCTGTGCATGTTGACAAATGAGTAACGGGAAGGCACCAATTAAAAGTTATGAGAGGGGGAAAACAAACAGAGCGGAAAATGTGAGACATTAAAATTCAGTGTGATTATGGAAAGAGAAATATGCACGAGAGTGTCGATGCAGGAATATCATTTAAATAAATATTCTCCGGGGAATAAAAAACCCAGTCATGGAGATAAACACGACATACTGATAGACGATTGTGTGTTTCCATGAGTGTTTATTTGTGTGTGCAAGTGTGTTTGTGTGTGCGTAACCTTGACGTGGTTGCCCTGTTCCCTCGCTAAACAAAAAGTTATCTGTTTAGTGGACGCTTTTCAAGTACCAACCAGTTTGTTTCATCAATGTTTGGCATCTCTGTCCAGGATAGGAGATAATATTTAACTTGAGCAAACACGTCTGATATAACAGATATATCTGATAAAAATGTTTTTATCTATATTGTGGTATCTATTTTTTTGTACATTCTTATTTTTTCTCTTTTTATTTAAATTGTACTGTGTTCACTTTTTGTTCGCAATCTTTGCTGCTGTAACAATGTAAATTTCCCCGTTGTGGGATAAATAAAGGATTATCTTATCTTATGTTGCAGGATAACATGTTTAAAAAAGACAAGAGATAATGAGACATGCACCTTTGTATTTTAACTTTTAAAAGTTATATTCTAATGATTTGATATCTGTAAAAAATAGACACAGAAACAGAGTTCACTGAGTAAAAGTTTGGCACTGAATATGAGTAAGACTGACTTGGGAAATTTGCAACAACAACAAAAAGGGAACTTGAGCAACCTCCTGGTTTTGACAGCAAATCATAATCATCTTAATTCAATCTTGATGTCTGCTTAAAGTTGAGTAACAGTAGTGAGCATGAGCATGCACAGACCTGCTAATTTCGCACACATGTAGGATAATGCACAGAGTATTTTTCCACTGACTAAGGCTGCTCCTTAGTTTTGAAGATTTGGTGGAACTGCATGTGGCCCTAAAGCCTAAAGGGGGGCGGATGCCTCTGAAAACGCAGAAGTGTAACACAACTAATGCTTTCCTGATGTCCCTGCTTCTAGGATGGCTATCAGTTTGGGCATTTTGGGGGTGGAACCTGGCTTGTCCAATCAGATTGAAGGAGCTTTCTTGCCACAACAAACCATGACACTGCTTCATGGCGATCATGTTCCCTCACGACAAACGATCAAGACAAAAGATAAAGAGGCTGCTGTGGGGATAAATAACACACAAAGCAGGCGTACAATACAACACAAAAGGACATGGACACTCTTACTGGGGAGGGAAAAAATAACTTTTTTTATTTTATTCTCACCATCCAGCAGCCAGCTGTGGCCAATCAGATGTTCCAGTCTGGGCAGCATCAGTCTGGTCATCACATGGTCCGGCACCAACAGGCTTCTTTCTACGTAGCTCCTCACCAGCACACCTGCCTCTGACACACAACACACAGAAAAGTGTTAATGATTGATTGATTGATTGATTGATTGATTGATTGATTGGTCGTGTCTGATTCATGCTCGTGAAATCCAAACACAAGACAGAACACGTCTTGTTTAATGCATGTTCCATCATAAACAAAAAACTCGCTCGGTAACATTTAGAGCATCTTGAGTTACAATTCTCACTCCAACCCTCCTGCCTGGAACCTCTCCCATCATTTCCACAGAAGTTCAAACTGGCACCTCTATGAATAATGAATGCAATGTTTCTGCCAAGTCATTGCCTTCATTAAACATACACTCAACTCACCGGATGTCTGAATCCTGAAACTTTATGCAGCAAAAGCCGCAACTTTACTGAAACAAACCCAGTAAATGACAAACCCCAGCCCACATGTTTTCACTTAGAGGCTCTCTTGCAATGAACTCCAACTTTATTATCAGAACACAAGAGCTTGGCACATCATGCCAGGAGTTAAATGAGTCCAGTTGGGCAGCTCTAATGAGGAAGTTACATGCTACGTGTACATAAATCTTTTAGGGGGGGGGGTCTTTAACTGGACTAACAATGAGTTATTGTGACGATGGAAACCTCTGCAGCAGCTTACATTTTGAACACTTGATCAAAACTATGAAGACAAAAAAATGAGTAAAAATGGTCAAATAATCAAATAATCAAAGTTTTTTCTTTCAAATTGGTTTCTAAAGGGGATTTTATATCAGGAAATGCACTCTTCCCACTACATCCTGCAAACCTCACATCGTCATTCCGCTATGAATGTCTGTTGTGAGTCTAAACATGACAACAAAAGACGAAGATACAAAATAGAGAAATGCACGCATGAAGCACAGAAAATGACGCGTGTGGTTTAACTTCATAGAATTCGAGATAAGAGCTCTCTTCTGCAGACTGCATGGCTTCTTCCTGTATTGACGTGTGGGCTACAGTAGCGTGTTTTAAAGGCAGAGGTATCCTACCTGTGTTCGCCGTTATGCTCTCTCGTAAGAAGTGGCCACTGGACAGGTACTGTAGGCCGAAGCTTTGCGCAATCCTCTTGGAAATCGTTCCTTTCCCTGATCCTGGTGGACCCATGATGGCAGCTCGAAATAACTTAGCCATGTCCTCCACAAACACGAGCTACTGCCACACACAACAACAACAACAACAACAATAAACAAAAAAAACTCCTCTTGGATGCACAAACGACGCTTTTCCTGTTTCCACGCGAAAAATCTACTTCTCCTTAACGCAACTCTTGGTCAGTTGCTCAACTGATCAAACAACTCCCACGCCTGGATGGCTTTTTTAAAACTTCTCTTGCCAATGTGTAAATGTGAGCTTATCTCTCTGGAGTCTGTGCTTCTTTACGCAGAGCCTTTTACTCTCTGCGCACGTTGGAGATGTCCTGCTCTTATTTTTCTCCTTCTTCGTTTTTCCTTTTCCCCCCCTCCCTCTTTCGGCTCGTTTATGAACACATTCAGGTCGTCTACGTCTTTAAGGACAGAGACTTTTTTTCTCTCTCTCTCTGCGAATGAATGAGGGAGTCGCCACAACGCCCTATTTTTCTGCGCACATCATCCAGAAAAAATGCGGATGACTGACTCGCATGAACTTTGAAAGGGTAAACTGGTTACTGTAGTTTTTTTTAGAAGCAAGTTATGTACAAAAGCCTCAATTAAAAAAAAATGTGTAAAAGGGAGGAGGGAACTGTAATAGTCCACATTGTAGTTTCTATCTATCTGTCTATCTATCTATCTATCTGTCTATCTGTTTGTCTGTCTGTCTATCTATCTATCTATCTGTCTGTCTATCTATCTATCTATCTGTCTGTCTGTCTATCTATCTATCTATCTGTCTGTCTGTCTATCTATCTATCTATCTATCTGTCTGTCTATCTATCTATCTATCTGTCTGTCTATCTATCTATCTATCTATCTATCTATCTATCTGTCTGTCTGTCTATCTATCTATCTATCTGTCTGTCTGTCTGTCTGTCTGTCTATCTATCTGTCTATCTATCTATCTGTCTATCTGTTTGTCTGTCTGCCTATCTGTCTGTCTATCTATCTATCTATCTATCTATCTGTCTATCTATCTATCTGTCTATCTATCTACCTGTCTATCTGTCTGTCTGTCTATCTATCTATCTATCTATCTATCTATCTATCTGTCTGTCTGTCTATCTATCTATCTGTCTATCTATCTGTCTGTCTGTCTGTCTGTCTATCTATCTGTCTGTCTATCTATCTATCTGTCTGTCTGTCTATCTATCTATCTGTCTGTCTATCTATCTGTCTGTCTGCACTGAACTAACAATAACCTGCCCTATATATTTGCCTGTTTAAAATGTCATATAGCCTAAAGTTGGGCTCCAGCTCCAAAAGAAAACTGTTTTTATAATCGGATATTCACGCCCTAAATAGCAACATGTTGGGGCTGGTGACTTTGGATTTTTATGGAGAAGTATCATTGCCAAATTGATAACAACACAGAAAAAAAGGCGTGTCAGTTCATTTGATCTTGGTCTCCTATAAGCCAAAAATAAAAAGCTTTACAAACTTAACCCATCCCCCCCTACAGTAATTACATTTTTTCAGTTATTGGAGAAGTTGACATTTTAAGACTCGACGCTGAAAGACAGAAATGAGGCTGGATTGTAAAGTTTCTGTAGGCTACATCATGCATGTTGATTTGATTTGAAGGTGTATTGTTGGATTCCACCACTTGTTGACAGCATTTTCCTATCGCTTTTGGATCATGGGGTTATTTTCTTTTTTTTTTTCTCGTATGGGTTTTGTGCGCACACAAAAAAAAAAGCACATGAGTCGCTGTCATTGCGCGCAACGTTTGCGGACAGGCGAGAGATGTAGTGAGTGAGTACTTGTTGCGAACAGGCAGGGTCAGGGAGCTGTCAAATATTGCGCACAGGCTTCTCACAGCCTTCAGTCAGTGGAGTAAGCAGTCTAATCCGTCAGACAAACAACTCGGCGGGGGGATTAACCTTTTCTCTTTTTTTAGCCTCGCGAAAGTAGTTTTCGTCTTCGCACCCGGAAAAAAAAATCATTATTAATTTGTCACATGGCTTTGGAGAAATTCAATAACAACAAAAAATGGCGACAATCACGTTGCTCCGTGTGCTCTTGCTGCGTCATTAAACATATTCATGTCAACACGGGGAACTGGAGGAGGAAACTGCAGGTATGCGAGTCTATTTTACTCAGTATATTTAATGCGAACTGTTTGCAGCCTAATTAGGAATAAATGGTTATATTTGAATCCTACAGCATGCTGTTTTGTTTTTGCCTGGGAAAAGGGGTGTGTGTGCAATGCTGGGCGTTAACGTTTGGCTGCACAATGTTTCAATACGAACATTTATTTCTTAAGTCGCTTTTTTTGAAGGGGACGTGCAGCTTCCAACACGCAGGTACGCATGGTTTTAATGTAATGGCGTGAATTACGGTGTTGTGTCGATTTGGGCAACTTTTGGTATTGTAGCAACACGCGTTTCAGCTTATTTCAGTTCTTCTTATTATCTTGATTTGTTATCATTCCTGTCTGAGCCATTAATGCGTGTTGATGCATGTTATCCTTTAGTAGATTATAGTTATTTACGTTTGGGATTTAATGCAATATGGACGCGCTTTTCCTCACGCCGTGTCTTTGTAGGCTTCAGACACGTATGATAACAAACGTAGCACCCATGTTTGTCCTCTTGCCTTTTTTTTTATAGTTAATGCACATGTTGCTTTTTTTTTTTTTTCACGTCATTTTTCAACATTTTTTGGCAAAGAGAGGCCGTGCGCGGCGGGACTAATGGAGTTGTTTACATGAAGTGCGGAGGGCGGACTGACTGACTGAGGAGGAGGAGGAGGTGGAGCCGAAAGGGGGGCGGAGCCCTGCGCGGAGAACCATAACAAGTCTGACGTCACTCGGCCTTGTGGTTGGTATGAATAATATACAAGAGTAGTTTGTCTCCGCCGAGTCCAAGCAGAAGGGGAGGTAAGGGGGGAGGAGGGGGGGGGGGGGGGGGCCTGTTATTGTTTTATGAGATGAAACATTAACAACCCCACTGTGGTGCACGAGCAGAATTTTAAAAAACATGGACAACATTAAAATGTTTATCTGGGATTGCAAAATAGTGCCTTCTGCTTAACATGTGCATCGTGTTAATAAAAAAACAAACAAGCCTTTTAAGAGAGAGTAAAGAAAGTCCCCCCATTCTCCAAGAATAGTAAAAATGTTAATGTAATGTGACATTCCTGTCTCGTGGGTCATTGAGTTGACTTTGCATGTGCAGGGTTGTGCATCATTAACAGTCCTTTCCTTCAGACAGACGTTAGTGGAAGTTTCAACAGAATCTGTTTGTTGCAGGTAGGACTGAACTCTTTCTGCTCTTTGGTGGTGCAGTTGGTAAAATGTAAAATGAAATATCTAAATTTGACAAATGCATCAGCTTTGTCCTGATTTGACAACATTAGACCCTGGAGTGATACTTTTTATGTTCCCCAGATTAAATAAATAAATACAGTATTGTTCCTCTTCACACTTAACTTTTTTTTAATTATTTTCTTTAACCATCATTCCCCAGAATCTAATGGCATGTATAGGAAAGGTTTAACCCCTATAGTCAGAGGGCAGAAGACATCTTGCCCTTTGACCACTGTTGAGAAGGATTTCAAATGAGAAATGTTAGTTTACACCCGCCCAAATCAAATGCAAGCAGCCAATTGCAGAAGATCAACTATCTTTTGCACCTGTTGAACACAGATCAATGGGGATTGGATGCCAGATGCTCTGCTAGATTTGACAGGCGGCCCTGGTTCAGTTATCACAGTGCTGATGCTGTCCCCATCAAAGGTACAGTACTGTGATAACTGAAGGATGGCTGCCAACTTGACACGCATGCAGTGAATCCAACAAGCCGAAGGAGCAAAGAGAAGAAGAAGGAACGACATGTTCATCCAAAGAGATATCCAAAAGTGCAAATGTGTTTTTTTTTTAGATTGTTAGCATACTTGATGTTTTCTGACCCAGGACCAGCGGAAACTCAGACTGCTGTACAGACTGGAACACATTGTGTGCTGTCTCTTCAGTGGATTTGATGTTCTCGTGCTATACTTTCAGCACTTTGTTGGATGCAGTTTGAAACTGTAAGTCATTGTTTTATGATACTTTTGCTTTCCTGAAAGAAATAAAGGGAATTTTTCTTAATTTGAATTTCTTACGTGTCTTTATTTATCTCCACTTCTGAAAAGTCAGTGTAACTTAAGTGCAGACATTTGTGGCTGTGAAACACTCCAACTATTAAATGACTATGAATGTTACGGTCAAGAGATTTACTTTGATACTTTATTGAATCCTTCTCTCTAACATCAACAACTTTTTTTTCCTTTAAAGGCTTTATATGCTTTATATTTTTTTGATCCAGCAGATGTCGCCCTTGAGCACCAGCATGAAACCAAAACAACTTGCGCTGCATTGTTGTGTTAGCATGCTAATGCTAGCGATCTTTATTATGCTCGTATCTTCACACTGCATGTAAATTTACCTGAAATGAGCGTGATCTAGAAACACAGTTAAGCAGTGAGTACAGTATGTTATTCTTCTTTTCTCTAGTCCCTCAATTAAACAACTTTTATACACGAGGGGAGGAGTCAGCCGGCCGTCCGGGCGATGTAAACAAAGTGAAGATAGGACTCTGAAAACTCTGAAAACATCACAGACAGTGGGACTCGGGTGTTACACCCATTGTAGACAGTCATGACTCACAGAGTTATTTTCAGAGGATATACTTGATTTATATTATATTTAAGTGTGAAACATCACAGATAAAGACTTTAAGCACAAAAAATATTTGACATCTGCTAAACTTGACAAATAAAGCAAGACATATTCATCAATAGTTTCTCAGCCTCAAGCATATGATGATGCTGACATTGCAGTCTTATCATCTTATAAATGTATTATTAAATAGTTTTTGTCTTCAGTTTGAATTTATTAATTTAGGGATAATGAAATTGAACATAGTTTGAATACATGAAGCTGATGTGCTGCATAAAGAGTATATTACTAATGTTCATTTCTTTGGGTAAACAAACAGTAAAAATGTAGAACATTAAACCGGACTTGTAAGGAATGAGGATCTAGTCCTGAGTGATAACACCACATGATGTCAACAGAGGGTGCTAAAGATCTATTAGAATCATGTGTTTACTGCTTTACATAACAAGTTCAACAGCTTTTTTTTTTTTTTCCACAGCTGTGTTTTCTCTGTGAGTGAAACTTTAACAGAAGATTATGAAGTTGTTAAAGGAAAACAAATATTATTTCTCATGACAAATTTAAACTAGATTTTATCTAAATATTTGGGCTACCGGTCAGGTAAGGTTACTTTATTTGTACCCATAGGTAGGCTACATTTGGTTTACATAACAAGTTCAACAGCTTTTCTTTTTCACTGCTGTGTTTTCTCTGTGAGTGAAACTTTAACAGAAGATTGTGAAGTTGTTAAAGGAAAACAAATATTTAAACTAGATTTTATACGAAATATTTGGCTGCATCTGGTAAGGCAAGGTTTCTTTAATTGTACCTGCAGGTATAGAGTTGATTTACAGTGAGTGAGTCCGCCTCCTTTTACACACAAACAGACAGGAGAAAAAAAAAAGATAAAGTGACAACAGTGTTCGATAGTAGAGTGAAAAAGCCCTTATTTAAATAAGATAAAGTAACACATCAGTAAGGATAAGACAAATAAAAAAACAAGATAAAAACAAGAATATACCACCAATCAGTAAGTTATTTGTATTAAGTTTATAATGTTGGTATCTTTGAGTCTAATGATTGTGTTTTAAGGGCTTACAAATTAGCCACGGTTAGAAACCTCTATACATGGCATCTACTTTGTATTTTTCATAGGACGCAATGTTCATTGCATATGCCCCTGTTAAATAAACAAATTAAATAAAAAAATAAAAAATGGTAAGTAAAAACTAATTAGAAATGAGCCATCAGAAAAAAAAAAAAAAAAAAACAAGGTATAGAAAAGACAGAATAAATTGTGCAGGGAGATGTAGTTTTGACTCCATCAAAAGAAGCGTATCATTATTTTTCCTGTATGTAAATACACAAGATCAGAAAGATGATGTTAGACTTTGTTTTATTGACTCCTATGGGTTACGACCAACAGACTAATAATGTCAATATATAAATGATTTAACACGCTCGCATTGTGAACTTTGATGCCAATACTCTGAATAAGACTTATTTTACCCAGGACTTTTTTCTACAATATTAAAGCACAGTTTGAGTCATGTGTGAAAAAGCACAGGTCACTTTGCACCTATCATTAGTATGTTTCACTCACAGGGAACATAAAATGCAGCGACACTGGAAACCCCCACAGAGTCATCATATTGTTCTTGTCTCACTCTAACCTCAATCTGCTCACCTCGTGTTGTATCGCACGTCCTTTTCTGTAGAACTCTGTGCCAATGTATATATTTTTTTTATTACAAAATAAGAACATTGAAGAGAGGTATATGAGAAATAAAACATGTCTTAATTCCATTGTGATTCTGTGTTTTAACACACACACACAAAGCTTGCCATTGTCATTTGATATCAAGGGGAACTTCCTGCCGTACTTCCTTTAATGAAAGACAATAAAGTGTTAACGGGATGTGACATGGGAAATCCCTGGCTTAAAATGAACCACCACTTTGTTTCCCCCCCCTTACAAAAATCTGCACATCCTTCTTTCACTGAAGTAAAAAACTTTTCCTTTTAGTCAAAACACTTCCTTGTGTGTGGCACATGCTACTGAAACAATAGAGCCATATACTTACTGTACTTGTTTGTGACTGAAGGCTAACACCTTTGTACAGTTATCACCCATGTTGCTACACTGACCACTGCACAGGTTAAAAAAAAAAAAAAGAGATGAAGAAAATACAAAATCACTCGCTCTGTTGTTGTTAAAGTTTGTATGTAAGTATTCAGTAGCAGCACATACACAATATAAACATGGTCAATAACAAACAAACAAACAAACAATGTGGTGTAAGGTTAAACTAGTTATTGCACATTTTTTTCTCAGCAAATATAACTTCTCTGGGTACACATAACTTGGTTGGCTGGTGTAAAATGTTATCAAAGATATATGCAGTATATATTGTTTTACAATATGTTAATAATTTCACACTACAGGTGCAAAACTTCTAGGTCATGCAAACATCCCACACCTTTCTGCTTCTAACATAAGGTACAAAGATTTAGAAAAAAAACAACGATAAATATCAATACAAAAATGCATTTAAGTAACGTACAGTATATTTAATTTTAACATTTAAAAAAACTTACATTAAAGTAGGAAGAAGAAGAAAAAAAGGCTACCTGTGATTAATTGAAAGAAATTCCACATGTCCGTCATTAATTGTCCATCTAGTCTCCTACAATCACTATATTCCCCGAGTCGCAATGCTCGAAAACAAATCAAATGGTTTCACTTCTTTTTTTTTATGGACAAATTGCCTCTGAGTGATTTTTTTTTCTTTTTTCATAGACACACACACTGAGCAGCAGTTCTTAAAAATCCCTCAATGTCTTTATAATTTCAGAGAGAATAGACTGTCTGAAAAATATTGCTTTAAATTATTGGTTTGTTCATGTCAGTATTTACACTTTGTCTCTGTACTTGTTATTTTTTATTAATTTTTTTTATTGGGGAAATGAACATGTACGACGGAGGATTAGGGCCACGTTAAAATTATTATTATTATTTTAAATTTCGAGATTAATGTCATAAATTTACGAGATTAAAGTCTGAATGATGAAAGTAGAACTCTTAAAGTCGTTATTTTACGACTTTATTCTCGTAAATTTACGACTTTATTCTCGTAAATTTACGAGTTTAATCTCAAAATTAAAAAGAGAGAGGAGAGGTGAGAGGAAGACATAGACAATGCATAAATCATACAAACAATAATGGTTACAGTTCAGTTATGTGTGGATCTGGATAGTCAGGTCTGGGGGTTTAGACATATAAAGATGAGAAGACAAGATTTCTAACCGTTAAATCATTGATTTGTTCATGTCAATATTTACACTCTGTCTCTGTACTTGTTATTATGCAGCACTCAGTGCGGGGAAATTCCACTTTTTTAAAAAATGACATCACCACCAGGGTTTGCTGACTCCTGGTTTCAAGGTCACATTGTTGTTATTCTCAAGATTCCCGATTCCTCCCTTTGTTACACATGACAGCAGAGACGGCTGTGACCTTTCTACAGAAGCTCTTCATATTTGATTAAGGATGTGGAAAGCACATTAAGGATATGGGCACAGAGTTTCCACTAAACATCCAAAAGGACAGTGGTGCAAATCTTCAAGAGGTGGGGACCCTTGCACTGGTCATTACGGGAATAGGCTTTGACTGCGTGCTGTAAATATTTAAAGCACAATCATAAAGATAATCTTTTTGTATGTATTCATCAAAGACATTATATTATAATTCTAAAAAGAGCTTAACAAGCCCTGATAATGCAGGAAGAACTCTGCACTCGGTATCCCTCAGGTAACCATGCGACGCTGTCATGATGTATTTTTTAACAACTTAATTTCCTAATGTTTATGTGCTGACTGAATTATAACCTTCTTTAATACAATATTTCCAACAAGAGTGAGCGTCTGTAACTTTTTCCTCCGGTCATTATGTCTTATCAGGTGACATTTCATTGCCCTCTTCGGCCATCTGACACTTTGTTTAATCTAACACCATCTTTACTCAAGAATAGGGTCTGAGTCTGCATATTGTTACCATATTTGGATGTTTGACTGAACAGAAAATATGAGTAGAGTTTGATACTAAAATGATGGAAATGTAAAGTACAATTTCTCTGTGAAATCCCAACAATCATTGAGGTCATTCGTTGTCCAATATGGGTATAATTGACTCTCCAGATAAGAGTAAGACATATCCTTTGCCCAGGAGATTAAAAATATATATTCTGGATTCTTATATTCTGGATTTTTAAATGACGGAGAAGAGTTAGAAAAGTCAGCTGAGCTTTGAGGTGAAAAACAAAACTTAAAAGAAACAAACTATATAATATTTCAAAGCCAATGAGTTTCCCTTTTTTCTTTAACTTTTAACAATTAATATGATACATGGTTAATCCCAACCCCTGCCAAAAAAACAAGTCTTCACCCTTCAATATTGTCAACAGCTGTTGATAACATCAATGTCATCACAGAAACATTTCATTGTTTGATTTCTGTCATACCTCTCAGCCATTCTCTGCAGAAGTTTATTTATCTAAGAAATGTCATTTTCTTCTGAGCTCCCAAATGATCTTTCTAGGTCAAACATGTCGGTGAGAAAAGCTAAAACAAAATGATCATTCTTGAACATGGAAACAGCATTTGAGAAAGTCTTTATTTGTTAACCCTAAGAGGCAATACAAGTTGTAGGGCAAACAGACACTCAAAGGTTTTCCAAAATTATTTTTTTGCATAATATGAAAGAGTTTTTTTATTTAGAAAAGGCTTTTAAAAAGCTGTATAAAGTTATTTTTGAGGCTTATCAGTGCGAAGGATGTATCTGTTACTGTTTTCTTTTCACTTCTGGAAGCTGGTAGCTTAATAAAGAATGTATTAGGATAGGCTTTTATCAGCAGTTTCCTTCTGTTCAGTCACAACATGACTGTTGACTTTGTTTTAACTGTCTATGTTGTTTAAAATTATTGTATTATGTCTATAATGACATAATGTAAAAAAAAAATCACATTAGTTCAGATGACACAAACACAAAATATAAAGTTATCACATTTTCAAATGAAACTTAAGTTACCACGACTAAATGTTTATAAAGTGTAGGTTTTCTATTTCTGTTATTTCAATATTTCCATATGTACTTTTTGCACACACCTTCAGATCAAGGCAATCCCCTTAAAAATACAATTTAATTCACAGTAAATTGAATTATAGCCTATGCAGCATATCCAAATTATTGAATTATTTGAATTAAATTAGTGAAAATTATTCTTTATTTTGTCAATAAAGTGCAGGAAAGTCATTTAGTTTCTTCTCCATTTTCACTAATGAAGCTTCATCGCTGGTCCAAGTCACGTTTAATTAGGCTGATATCTAAAATACGGAGCCCCTGAAGTCCTAATTAAAAAAACAAAAAACAAACCAGAATAATTAAAAAAAAAACAGTTAATATCTTATGCGCTCAAAATAATTATCTTAAAATAATAACGTTTGCAAACAATATGTTAACTTGCGCGCACGAAATATATATCCATTTTAATATATATCTTATTATTTTCTCTACAGCCATTTAACGACAAAGGGGTTGTGACGTCATTGTGAGTGACGGGCTCAGGAGCCAATCAGCGGCCGCCTTGAGAAGAAAGACACTGCGTTGATTTCGGGAAAGGGGTTGTCACTTGACAGGAAGGGTTAGCAAGAACAGAGGTGGACTGCAACAACTCCGTTAAGAGCTACACCGACGACAAAACGACTTCCTTGGAATTTACTTTTACATATTTTTTTATTCCCATTGGATACTGGATATTTTCTTGAGGGCCTCTGGCGAAAAAAAAACAACCCATAAGAGACGAGCTCCAACTTGGTTGAAGCGTATTATGTACTAACCGAAACGGAAGTTATCTGCCAGCTGTCTGGCTACGCTGTCGAGGTGAGTTGATAACTATTTCTGTTTAATTTGTACATTTCGGGATAAAAAAAACAAGTCTGTCTTCTTGTCTGTTTTACGTGTCCACCTATTTGTCCTGTTTTCCAATCGTTGTCAAGTCGGGAACGTATCAAGCTTTAATGTTTGTGACCATTTAAGTTAGCAGGCTAACAAGCTAATGTCAACCCAATGTGAGGGTTAGTCCACTTTGTGCATGTCAGCTATAGACACTCAGGTTGCGTTAATTTGCACAGCATAGATAATAAAAGACTGATTTAGTAGGATACAGGTTAAATTAAACCTCAATAACAGTTAACGTGGGAATTAACAGAGAACATGGGGACTTGGGAGTAAATGAAATGATGCAATCCCCATCACAAAACAAGGGCCTACTTATTGTACAATAAAGTTTTATATAATCTTATATAATCAAAATACAGAGTTTAACACAGTATTTGGTCGTATGTGATGGGATTTTGTTTGTATGTTTTCTCATAAAACCCAACTGTGTTATTCACAGTCTGTTCATAGTGAAAGTGAAGAAGTGAAATCCCCCTCATGAAATAGCCAGACCTTCAATTTCAGAGTTCAATTTAGCTTAATATGGTATAAAATAAAACCGAAACTTATCTTGGGCCATTAACCACGAGTTAATCAGTTATCATATCATATGGACATAATTGATAACTTGATCTTATGATTAAAAAAAACACTGGATTTTTGTCCTGTAAAATATGAAAATGTGCCTGACTTTGTTAAAGTGGGAGGTATCAACAATATCTTTTTTTTTTTTTAATTATCTCTAAAGATAAAAATGTCAATTTGGACTGTTTAAATGTGATTTTCTCTATTTTGTGATCCTGACATTAAAAAGGTAAGTGGCTTCACACATTTGAGGTTGTCAAAAGTAGGTTCTTCCTCCTCCTGAACTCAAAACCGTCCACACACACACACACACACACACACACACACACCCACACACCCACACACCCACACACTTACACACTCGGTTCCTCCAATCAACGAAAGTCAAACAATAAAAGTACGTGTTCTCACAAAGCATATTCCCTTGAGAGAAACCTGAAATATCAGACTCTGCACATTGAACAACATTTGATTTGCATTTACGTCACTTTGGACATGAAGGTCGATGATGGTATTGATGATTTTGGTGATGAGGATATTTTGGATGGTTTTTTGATGCTGATCAGAACTCTTAAGAGCAGCTGTTGATGTTGTTAATGATGATATATTTTAACAATCATCTGGGCCAGGTATGCTTACACACACAGAAGGAATTTAACTTCGGTGAAAAGCTGTTTGCTGACATTGTTTCCTCCTCTCTAGATCCTTCCTTGTGCTGTACTTTCTCTCTGATGTATGTCGATTTGGACAAAAGTGTCTCCTTGTGATTAGTACTATTACTATTACTAATACTATTGTAACATTTAGATGGTATGAAATGTGATTCCAAGTAAGCTATGGTCTACCCACATTCCTATCTAGTTTTTTTCCTAGTCTGTTGCCTCTTGAATAGATGAGTAAAAAATGTACCTGTTAGTTTAGACAGGTGTTCAGGTAACTGGTCTACACATTGCAAGCACACCGTTTACTTTTGTTTTCAGTTGTTTCTGTCATTTTAAATGCTTGTTTCATAATTATTTAATTTCTGTACACTATTTTTTATTTAAAGCAGTATTTATAAAGTACATTTTACTGACTTCCTGGATGTCAAAAGGCAAAGATTTAATACTTTTCTACATCTGCATCGACCAATTAAAAAAAGAAACATTGATGTTAAGTTTGAAATGTTCTTAATCTAAATTACTTTTCAATTTTAATAATGCATTATAAAGTCTGGCTTTTGAGATCGACGCTATTGGGATCAAAGTCAAACACTTAGTAGTTTGATTTTTTGGGGATTTATTAGAAAAAATAGACCAGAAAAAAGCACCAGGTTATAATTTATTTGACCTTTATTAAAGTTCGTATGAAGCCGATGTGACGTTATGTCTGTGACAGCTTATTACCCACCCACTTGTTTTCAATCCGAGCATGTTGGTTTGAATGGCTTCTGGAAAGTAAGACATACCACAGCATGTTTGATGAAGCCAAACAAAAGAATAGTTTTTGAACAACTATCCTGCTTATCGTGATTAAAGGGTGTAGTTTTCCTTCCCCGTATTCTAACTTGTTAAGATTCAGTTGCATATTCAACTGTGGATTAAGAAGATTAGCCACAAATTAGTTTAAACATTCTGTCATTGAAATGTTGTTAAGGTAACATTTAATGTTTAATTACTTTTTTTTGTAGTTTATAGTTTTAAATTAAACTACAAAATAATGTATTTGTTGTTTTTTTCTCTTTAAATCCTGAAAAATAAAAAGAACCCAAAAGGAAGATCAAGACTGTTTGATCCCCTGAAAGAAAAATCCCTTTATTCGTTCTTTCTTTAGTTTCACTTCATCATAACAGTCGAATCTGATTAATGAACATCCTATAAAATAGTTCCAGCTTTTGAGTGAATGTGTGACCTATCTTTGACCGACTGATAGACATACCCATAACCACTAAACAAGGCAAACTGTAAAATATACATTTATATACTTGCATGGCTGCTGAATCTTCAAAAAAACAGATCCAGAAATATTCCTTGCTGGAAAGTGCACTAAATGATTTATGAATGCTGAGACATGTCAGGAAAACACTAACTGATCAAAAATGGTGGGCAAAACATACATTTAAGGAGAAGATTGACACATACAAAAAAAGTGTTTAAAATAAATAATAATGATGAGTATTAAAACATACTTGTGCTCTGTTGGGAACAGTCTGTGCTGCTCAAAAAACCTCAATGAAAAATACAAAAATACCAGATGGAGATAAAGTACCTTGATGGTGTCCAAATACTCCCCTGGTGTCTGGAAGTAAACAAAGATAAAAGCCTTACCTCTGTCTCTAGATGCAGCTATGTGCCAGTTTATTATCTATTCAATCAGAAGTGAAGCTGCACTTTTATTCACTGGATGAACAACATTTCTACTTTAACAGCAGAGCAGATACGAAGGCTTAAAAAACGTTTTATAACATAAACACGATACACTTTATATTTGTCAGCCCTGATTGGCTACAGCACTTTGTGTTGGTGCCAATATTTGGTTCTTTAGTAACAGCAGCTTTTTTTAAAGGGTAAGCATTGTCTTTTGATAAAGATTTAAATTGTAATTTAAAAAGTGTTGAGTCATCTTGGATGAGAAATGAGGGATTTAATGACTCGATTGTCAAAAGATGTGAGTATCTCAGTTCTTCTCTGTGGTCTTGTACATCATTTTCATTTGAAAGGTTAACCTTTAAGCACTGTTTTTGGTTAAACGTGATTGTTATGAAGATGTTCTCAGCTTTGTGAGGCATGGCCAAAGTGCCTTTTTTAAAACAGATTGAGGAATAAGGAAGCAAGAGTTTTTTGATGATAAAGGTAAATTGTCCGTTTCTGAATCATCAACCATCACGATAAAAAGAAAACATAATTGAAGAGAATGTAATGATTTACAGGACTGTTTGAGTTTGTCATGGGTACAGTCACTTACAGAAATCAGCTGAAGGTTCAGCACATTTGTGATATGTGATTGTTTTGTATATGAGCAACGTTCTGTCTGCAGGACATGTTCATCTTCCTGGACAATAGAGCTGTCAGTTCTTTTTGTCCCGTCTCACAGCCCGTCTGTAGCCTTGTTCTGTAAACATATCATAACCTTTATTTGTTACAGGGTTTTGTAATCAAATGGGCATTGTCTGTTGCTCTTCACTTCATGGGAAAACAAACAAACACCATGTCATACACAAATGTCTTCACTGAAAGTATTTTACTGTGAAAAGTAGATTTTGAAACTTCTGTAGTTGTAGGAAAATGATGTGGTGGAGATAAAGAGGCTTGCTCTACTTCAACTTCATTTTTTTGTCCTCATGCTGCTGGTGGTCAGTTTTTATTAGCTTGAAAGACAAACAGAATCCAAATTGATGCAAGAGATGCAAAAGAGCTCATACGTGTGGGTTTACTATTTACTTTGTGTTTTTATGCCTCTGTTTTGGCGACGGTCGAGGTCAGTGGTAAACAAAACTGGCCGTTCGAGGCAAGCAACTGCAAGGGGAAATTCAGTTCTTGTGGTTTTGAGTCGCCCAACCCATAGTGTATAAATTCTTAATCGTCCACAGTATTCATTAAATGCATGTTTAATAGCACAAACACTTGATACATAAGAAAGAGGTCCAGTCCGTCCAAACAAGCAACCTCTATAAACATTATAGATTTATGAGTTCTATTATAGGGTCTTAATGACAACGTGCATTATTTTAAAAAATCACACTTAAACTTGTAAAAAGATGACACGATTAACTCATCCGGGGAGAGGTGCCAGGTTGGATTCGAACCCAGGCCGTCAGCTTCAAGGGAAACAGGCTTTGAACACGGGGCACGCAAACTAACCACTAGGCCACCAGCCCCCCCCTATTTCAGTATTTTATTTCATTTTACAGAAAAATTTAGGCATTTTTAAAATTATTTTATTGAGACTTCATTTCCCCCAACACAACTGTCTAAGTTGTCTGTCAACACCTGGTTAGGGAGGGGTATCAATAGGATTTTATCGATAGCAGTATCCATACCGATTTTATTATTTTGTGCAAAAACTAAAGAAATGACATGAAAGATAAAGATAAAATGTACAACTAGAGATTAATAAGAGGATTAGTTTTATATTTATGCTCCAAGGAAACATTTTTTTAAATCCCTTTATTTTAAGTTGAGACACTTTGGAAATACAGTATGCCATTTTCAATACACTCCCCAGACAGTTTAAGTAACATGGGATCTCTGATGGTAGCATATGAACTCTTATGATTATACTTTGATCTTACCAGTTAATAAGGCTATTAAAAGCCTATGTCATAGTTTACAATGAGCTCTGAGATGCATCTAGTGGTACGTTGGAGTTTTTCTATCACCCAGTAAAACGCTGATGTGTTAAAGTAAGATCATTATTTTACTGAGACAAAACACATCAGGGTGCTGAATATTAACTTAAGAGTAGGATATCCAGACACATGCATGTGGACCAAGCGGCAACCTTGAAACATGAAGCGTCTGATACCAAAATGCAAAATCCTGCAGTTCCTCGAGTGTCCACTAGAGGCTGGCTGCAGAAGCCCTGGAAGTCACATACACACCCATTCAGAAATGGCTTTTTTTTCTGCAGAAATTAACATGTTTACAGTCTGGTTTAAAAAAAAAGAATCTGATCATCTCATGTCTCGATCAGCTCGTGCTTAATCATCAAGCACCTACATTGCCTGAGTGTGAAAGGAACACTTTATCGTGCATGCGTCACATTGTTCCGCCCGAATTTCTGGTGATTTCTGAAGTAGATCGTCGTTACTATAATAACAATAATACAGGTTACACACATTTTATGACATACACACTTTACATTTGAAGGGAATCTCAAAGTGCGAAATTGGAATAAAACCATAAAAACAACAACTAAAGTCAAACGATAAGTGTCCCCTCAGCTGAGCCTCTGCACACAGACACACTGAGGGGTGGGGTCGACACACACACACACACACACACACACACACACACACACACACACACACACACACACACACACACACACACACACACAGACAGACAGACATCCTTACACTGACATTGATTTGAAACGGAGCCGCCTGTCTCTAAAATGTAAAGGAAAAGCGAGTCACAGCATTTTAATCAAAACTATTTAATTGGCTCGACAACAAAAAAAGAAGCAGGTTGTTATAAAGAGACCAGTCGTCTGATTGCTCATGGAAAGTCCTGCATTAAATAAGAGGGGGTTGTTAATTTATCTTTTTATTTATTTATTAATGTTCATTATCAGCTGTTCCAGTCCTTGTAAAAAAAAAAAAAAACTAGAAATAAAAAGTCCCTGTCATTTTAATAATTGTACTTCCTTAACAAGACAAAGTAGAGTGACGTCACCAAGGGGTAAAGGGAAAACTACCCATAAAAATAAATGAATAAATCTGAAGCAGACAAAGGACGGCAACACTGAAACCTTTAAGTAGAACTGATGTCCGATCACTGCTTCTTATCTCAAACTGTTTTTTTCCCAAGTAGTTTTACCATGACCTTTTTATTCACATTTTAAAGATACATTGTCTAATAAACAACACCAAACGTATAACTTTGAACTGAGGTTAAAAAAATGACATCTACAAGAAACATAGTGGTGCTCCTGTTGAATTTGGAAAGAGGAAGAAGAAGGGAAAATTGAAACACTGACTGATTAACTAACATGCTGAAGAGGCAGAGGGATGACTCACTGAAAATCTCTTCTCAAGAAATTCAGCTTTAAGCAAGAAGTGATGAATAAAGAGAGAACGTTCGACAGGGTGTTGCCTCTGCTTACAACGTAATAATCATGTCGAATTGGCTCTTTCCGTATCAGATTATTAAAAAAAAGAGGATGAAGTGGATAGTTTCTTTTTTAGCTTTTGTGGTCTGCAGTATTTATATTTGTATCGAGTGTGAAACACGAGGAGTTCATTGAACTTCAAACGGTGGTTTCAGCAGTTGTAATGATCTTAACACACAAGAGGAGACAGAAAGTCTGGATGAGTTAATCGAAATAAACCAATTAATTGCGTGAAATGCAGGGATTTTTTGTGTGCTTCTCTTCACCATTTATCACTGTAAATGATGAGTATTTGTATTTTGGACTGTTTCATGGACCAAAAAAATATATATATTTGAAGACATCATTCATGAATGTTAGAGCTTTCTTTGTAAAATTTTGTATATTTCAAAAAAGAAACAATTAAATCTTTATTGTAGTTAATCGGCAGATTAATTATTAAAAGTTGCTAGTTTTTGCCCTAACATAAACCCTTTTCACACATACGGAAATCTCCTGAAAAACTCTGGAGATTTGTCTACCCGGAGGTTCTTTAGACTATGTGTGAACGCAAACAGACGCATTTTTCGCGCCGACTTTACCCGGAGTTTCTCCTCCAGACCCCTAGTATTTTATCGGCAGAAAGTCCGAGTGAGCTGATGTCTGAACGCGGCAGAATATACTCCAGAGATTTCCATTCGAGCCAAAAGAAAGAGAATCACGTTTATATAGTGACTGCATAAAGTGTCTGCACGCGACCACTACGATCTCCGTGCTCTAATTAAACGTCTGCATTCTGTTTTCTGTTCCTCAGTATGTTGTTCTCCTCTCTTTTCTGGATGTTGTCATTCCATTGGATTACACATAGCATTGATATAAAGACAAATATTCTCATTATAGCGTCGTCTAGCGGACTCTGTTGCTATGGCCGCTACTTCCGCGTTGTTTATTTACGTCACGTCGTACCTCAGGAAATCCCCCGATCCCCCCTCCCTGACAGGGAAAGTCTCCCGCTGTGAGGAGCACATGTGAACGGCTAGGTCGGGACAATCTCCAGAGAAGTCCTCCTGTAAATATCTAGATATTATCCGGCGTGCATATGTGAAAACGGCTATACTGAGCAGTTTCTGAAAGTAAGGTAAGGAGGGGTTAACTGTGTGGTATGCAGGCTTCATGATTCCGAAAGCATTGTTCTGGAAAGTAGAAAGATGAGAGGAAATAAGAGGAGAGAGATGGGGAACAAACTGCAGCAAATCAAGTCCTCGCTCAGGCGGGAAGAGAAACTGGGGATGTCGCAGCTGAAGGTCAACACCCGGCCTGGACCATGCATTTAAATCAATACAACTCTCCACACAGATCATGTATCATTCTTACTCAACCCCTGTGACTTGAAGTGCTCTTTTAGGGCTTTACATTTATTAAATACACTTATCAACTTAAGTGCCTATTTAGCTACACTCACTGTCAACACACCAAAGTGTGCAAAGCAGTGCTGTCACTCCACAGAGTAAACGCAGATGAAGGTCTCACTGCTGCTACCGCCAACATGCTGCTTCTGCTGAGGCCCAAACTCCCCGCAGCCCCCTACGCAGCAGTGATCTGTCATCAGCTGTGTTGAGAGGCTTGACATAATTTCATCTGCGCTTTTAGTGAGACAACACGGTGTCTGTGGGCTTGTCTGTGTCAGGGCTCTCCGCAGTATTAATGAGTCATCAGGTGAATGATTATTGAGCTCAGGGTTTCTGCTGCCATTTGCTGAGCTCATTGCACAAGCATTACTTTTGCCTTACTGTACCACACACACACACACTTTTTTTTTTTATTGGTGATAAGGTGAACAAAGTTAAACAAGAATATACAGACATGACAACTAAAGCGAGAACAAATTAAAAAAAAGGCAAAAAAATAAATAAATAAAACTGACAAAATAGCAAAACATAAGCAAAGATACAGAGCAACAATACAGACAAATACATTTAAATGAGATGTCAAGCAATGATTTTTATGTTCAGGTAGTGTGTTAGAAAGGTGTGAATGTGTTCGTGGCAGCGGAACTTAGTGGGGGAGTAGCGAGAAAACAAACAAACATATAAATAAATAAATGAAAAATTATTTAGAGAAAAAAAAATGTATATGTATATAAACATTAATGGAAAGAAAATACAATTATATAAATGTAATAATGTGACCATCATAAAAAGAGAGGTCATGGTAATAAATATATATTACACACACACTTGATTGACTCACAGTGGTTGCCCATTTCCTCAGAAATAGATAACTCTTCAATAAAACAAGGGTGGGACAGGCTGATACAAGTATGCTTATTGAGTTTAACATGTCAAAGCTCTTGCTTGATTTCCAAAACACAATATGCAATGATTTGTAGATTTCTGTCTTTAATGCTGCTGGATAGCAATTGTTGCTTGAACAAGGTATAGGACGTTTTTTTTATTATGTGACTGACCCTAAAAGTATGTGAGAGCAGTGTCTGATGTAATATTTGTTCGCTTTATTTTTTTATTTTTTTGTTGCTTTGAAACAGTAAACAAACTTCAAAAAATACATTATAACCTAAATCAAGATACAGTAAGTTGTGGGTAAAAAAAAAATGATTTAGGTATTTTCCTCAATTTCCATGTATTAATCTTCCCTCTGTGTCTTTTATCATGAATTGCATTATACGCAAAAGTTGAATGTGTGTACATGTGAATATATATTAATGACAACTTACAATTCGCCTGTGTCTTTCCTCCTCTCCCAGTGTCTGAATGCCAACCCTGTGGGTAATGGAGTTAGGCAGGCAACTGTGTGGGAAGATGAGGAGGTCCAGTAGGAAAGCCCAGTTCTCCTCTGCTCCTACTTCCACTTGGGGCCTGGAGATTCACTTCTACTCACCTGAGGTGCACCAGCTGGAGTTCTTCAAAGGCTGCTACACCGCTGAGGAGCTCTGTGTGGAGGCTGCCAAGCAATGCTGTGAGTGATGGAGAGGTTGGCTAGTCTGCAAATTCAGAAATCCCCTGCTCTGCTACTCAATATTTTACCTACTTAACGCCGGACATTAAGGGTGTTCTATTGGGAAGTTATTTTTGAATGTGTTACATTAACTGGAGAGTATAAAATCTACACTTATCTGTCACAATCAAACAGACAATTAGGTTGATTATTAATATATTTTTATTTTTCCCTTCTCAGCAATCTCTCCCCTGTGCCATAACCTCTTCGCCATGTACAATGAGACAGATGACATGTGGTATCCCCCCAACTACGAGTTCAAGATCACAGATGATACCAGTCTCAAGTTGCACTATCGCATGAGGTAAGAACGACATCACTACAGACTATGCTTTTTATTTTTCTTGGAAAATAATCTTTAATATGTTTTTGCTTATTGAACCACTTACAAAAACCAGTGTAGTCTTGAAGATAAGCAAATTGATGGCCCACCTTAGGAAAAGGAAACCCTGTCCAGACTGTTGCTACTGGAATACATTTCTCAGTAAAGGATCTAGATGTAGAGCAGGGGTTCTCAACCTTTTTTGGTCTGTGTACCCCCTTTCAGAATTTCTTTCAGCCAAGTACCCCCTTTTCCTGCCAAGAACATTTTTCAGGAAATAATTTGGGAAAAGAACGTGAATAAATCGATGCATGTGGTCTTCATACATTCATATCCTCACGTTGGAAATAGTTCCCTTTTTTATGTTGAATAGAGAACATATGCTGTTAATTAATTTGTCTTTAATCAGTGCATGGATTTTCCTAGAAATCATTATATTTGTTTGTTGTGGTGCAACTTTTTTTTAACAACAATTGTCACGTACCCCTGGCAGTACTCCCATGTACCCCTAGGGGTACACGTACCACCCTTTGAGAAACACTGATGTTGAGGATCTAGGTGATTACTTTTTGAGGAGAGGATTAAATAACACCAAACGAACCGTTTGCCTCAGAGAACAAGCCTGCAGACTCCATCTGAAGTTGATGTTGTCGCTGCCACAGTTCAGACACAATAAGGCTGTTTGGATCATGTCAAAAAAAAAAAAAAGAAGAAGAAGAATCCCATGACTGCCTACCATTATATAGCAGATAGGATGCACTTGCATTGTGACCTCCATTGTGATCACACATATGATGGTGTAGTTTTTTCACCTGGGGTTATTTGAGCCAAAACTTTTAAGTAAGAAACTGAATTTGATACATCATAAAGTGTTTCATTGGAAGTTTCTTCCTTGAGTGAATCAGTCAGATTTGTGTGTCACCTTCATGTCATTAGTGATGGTAACTTGGCACAGCGGTTTGACATGCAGATTTGTGTGCCGCTGGGATTGAGGTGGCCGGTTGTTGAGGGTTCTTGGCCTGAAGATGACCTTAGATTGACCAGTATATTTACAGTACTGTTATCATCTTTGGATCAGGGGCTCTTAGAAATGATCCAGGAATGAGAAGTGGGATGAAGTGGTTGAAATGTGTTGACTGTTTTGATAGAGAAAAGCTGCTCCTTCATGTTGTTATAAACAATCTTACATAAGGATGCTTCAGGCCTTCTTTTGTTGGAACACTAAATGGGAAAATATAGACGACCGTTTGGAATTTAGTCTGGGTGATAAAGAGGTGATTTTAAACATGGCAGTGTCATTGTGTCACATTTCACAAGTGTCATTGTCTCACATTTCAACCACAAACCAGTTTGTGAAGTTCTTTGCCCAACTAGATGCTATCACCTGGATAAAAAACCAACAAGAACGTGTATCCAAGAAGCACTGAAAAAACACCTCGATATCGCATAAGATTAAATTGTGCTTCACTATCTGGCATTCGGAGGAATGACTCTGAGCTCCATGCTGGCAAGAAGAACACTATTCTACTTTCTTCAGAAGTTTGGCCCTTAGGGAAGTGAAGTGAAGGGAGCTCTATTGCAACGCTTGAAGACATATTAGCAATGTTGATGTTAAACATACGACTAGAAGCTGGCTAATCCAAAAGCAACACACTTTCCCCATTTGGGATGTGAAGTGAGTCACATTCATAACTGCACTTTTGTAACCTGTCAGTAATAATACTAATAATAATAGACTTTATAGACCAAAGTTTTGCCCCCTTTGCTGAGAAAGCAGACTGGCCAAAAGATGTCTTGTACGTTGGGACAAGATCACCGCTGATGGAGGCTCATGTGACTGCCCTACCAGAGCTCTGACGCCTAATGGCTAATTCAGATAACAGTGGTGACACATGATTATTTACACATTTAAAAAACAGTTTAAGAATACTAAAATTCATAAAAAAGGTTGTGTGTAGTAAATGTGCTACAATAAAGATTTGTATCATTTTTACTACTACTACTATTACTGAAAGACATCACAGATACATACTTGTCAGTGTTGTCTTGTACAGTCTTGTCAGGAATGTTTTAGGCAGGAAACTGGAGTATGAAGAAATGCATTGTGCTTAATTACACAACACCATAAAACCGAAGGAATGAAGAGAAAACAATCTGCTGGATAATGTGCAGCATGTCTGTTGTGAAGCAGCAGTACTGTGGCTCTCTTCATGTGAGATCATGAAAATGGCATATGGTTTTGAGTGGCTTGGCAAGCTGGGACACATTCCTTCTCTGACTTCCCAAGAGGTTTTTTAGATCTTGATTCTCAGTTTGGCGTAAAGGGAACAAAAAACAGCTAAATATATCTCAAATATTGTTTGGAATTCAGCCAAAGATGAAGGATTGCAGTTTAGCCGGAGAAAGACCTGTAACTTCTGGCTGTATTCAAACTCAGACCTAGGCAGTGAGTCATTGCAGATCTACAGCGAAGGGAAGAGTGAAGTGAAGTGAAGTCAATGCTTGACTAAAGAATCAGACTGAAGTGTTCATTGTATCCATGCTTTAAAGAAATAGAGGCTTTTATTTGAGCTATGACAAGCCTGGAAAAGATAGTTAGTTTTTATGAGGAAAAATCACCATATTCACACCCGTCCCTCTACAGAGAATCTATTCTAGAAGTTATGCGGCATTTTAATCAAAGAGGTAGAGAACTTCTGCGGTGTCGATTGCACTTCCTCTTTCTCAACGCTTTAAGAGAAACAAGTGAAACAAAAGCGAGTGCATGTAGAGCCTGACTGTGGTGTGTGTGTGTGTGTGTATGTGTGTGCATTTTTGTTTTGTTTGCTGCAGCCTGCTGAGTACTGCAGCGCAGTCTGATAAACAAGCAGCGTATTGTGGTCAAGTTTTTAACATAAACAAATGTTAAACATGAACAACACATGCTTTTATTGAGTGATTTACATAAGGTCATTAAGAATGTTACAAAACAAAAAACATGGATATGAGTCAACTGTCGTGCTAGTGGCTCTGTCGGCCTTTATGTAAAACAGCTGGGGTTTTTTTTTTTAGCTGAAGACTTTAGTCAGCACGCCAATAACTGTGCTGGATACATCGTTTGAGTGCCTTGTGTCCACCATATAAGGACTCAATATTGGTGGTCTGTCTCAGGGTCAAAGGTTAGGGGAAGTTGCACTATATGAAGGATCTTTATCCATTGCCGTTTACTAAATAACTTTGAAATGTTCTGCGGATATGGATGACTAGTTTCAGTGTGATCTAATCTATAGAGGTTCTAGACAGCTGTCTGTGGACAGAAGGGATGATGTATTTCCTCTGAAACACAGACTAGCTGAAAAATGGCTTCACTTCAGAGAAAACAGGAAAATGTGTCAATACCTAAAAGTCAAAAACATAGGTGTTGCCTAACACTGCCAAGCGTAAAAGATGGCAGTAGAAGAGAACACTGGCATAAGCAGAGCTCATACGATTCAGACGGATGTTGTAAACTTCATGATTTCACGGTTATATCTTCTCTTCCTTTGGTTTCTTTTTGCATTTCAACACACAATATCCAAAGTCCAGTTCCTCTTATTTGTTATCGTGTTGATGACAGGCACCCCTTTGGCTAAAGGCTCAACTCAAAGCTTATCTTTTTTATTTTAGAAGCGATGTAGACTTCTCCTTGCTTCAAGCAGTCATTTTACATCCTAGGAGCGAGACCCTGGACATGTGACATGTAAAAGGGACCATTCAAGAAAAAAGATGGGTTTCTTGAGTTCACTGGGCACAAGCACTGTTTATTGTGACTGTTATACAAAGCTGTAACCCCGCATTCCATTCTGTTTTAACACGTCTTAACACGTCTGCTGCTCTCTTGTCTGTTGTCAGGTTTTATTTCAGAAACTGGCATGGCACCACTGAAGGAGAGTCCCCAGTTTGGAGACACTGCATCAGCAAACTCAAAGGAGGACTGAGCCCACAGAAAACACCAGAAGGAACCCCCCTACTGGACGAAGCCTCTCTGGACTACCTGTTTGCCCAGGTAGGAAAAAAAATAATAATACAATTCCTGTTTATTGTTGTGAGGATTTGAGACATGCCTCTCGGAGTTGCACAACGGTCAGTGTATCTTTTGGTCATTCGATTTTCCTTTCAGAAACGGATATTTAAAATAAAAAATAATTCATATAACAAAAAATAAAATCACTAGAAAACAGAAACTAAAAAAAGGCCTGTTTTTTCATATTCTGAGACCGGATCTTGTCATTCACAAGGCAATGAGGACGGTGCTGTGTAGAAGAAACAGAAGGCTAGTGCGCTATGGCGGTGTAATCTACTGTGACACATGGACATGGAGCAGTACGCCGTTTTCCGAAACAATAAAAGAGTGAGTCTGTGACGGTCACTGCCTTTAGTCAAGATCTTACTAATTGATTCTGTCCCTAGTTCTAGTAGAGGAGTTGGATGGTCCAATCGAGGGCACTTGGGCCTGTGTCTGACAGGGCATAAAAGCCCCACCCCACGGGTTCGTTGTGCGGGGATAAATTAGGAGTGCGGTGAACGTGGGTGAAGCTTTTGCTTGGGAGCATGTCCGTGGTTTCGGGAAGGTTGCTAGCCTAATAGTCGCCCAACTCTTAAAGTAAAGTTAGAAAGATATTCACAGATTCGGCTTTCCCGGATCAATAACTCATCAGCTGAACATTGCTTTAACAAAACCGACACCTCTCTGCAATCACAGCAAGGTGGACTGCGAGCTACAATCGTATTTTCCTCAAAATGAGCCGTCCTCCCCCACGCTGGGGAACTTCCATTGGCCTCTGCATGTAGCCGGCTGGTGCTCGGATACGCAGGGACCGTCTGCAAATTACAACACAGAAAAAGATGCTACAAAGATATTCAATAACTTCACCCAGCAGAGGTGGTGTCATCAAAATCATTTTACACATATGTGATCTCACGTTTTTTGTACATCTAAGAATACAAAAAACAGGCTTTTTTCCGTATCTGTTTTCTAGTGATTTTATTTTTTTGTTACATGAAATAGAAAATGAAAATCGAATCATTTTTTCAATTTCCCTCATCCCTTTTTGACCATGGAAAAGAAAAACGCCTTGTATTTCAATTTTAATTTTTGTATTTTTAAAACGAAAATCCCAAATCCACCTTTTTTTTTTTTTTTTTTTTTTTTAATACCCGTTTCTGAAAGGAAAATTGAATGACCAAAAGATACACTGACCCCCAACATATCCGGTAAGATCATCTAAAGATCTGACTCAAGACAAAAACATTTCCATGTATGTTTATGATTTGTTTCTTTGAAATCATTTTGAAAAACAAATTCTAAATAAAAAAGCTCACTCATCAGCACAGCTCACTGTCGAGTTTCAAAACATCAACAGCTGCTGGAAGGAAATGTAACAATAGCAGGAAGTGCAGCTTGAAGTTCAACACTAGATAGCATACCCGTGGGTGTAATTCAGAGCGTTGGATGTCAGTTGATGTTTCTAAACTTCAAGTAACAACTTCATTGCATCAGTTTTACATTTTAAGAATTCCAACTGTATTTCCTGTAAATTTTGTAACCCTATCTTGACAAAATTGTACGGTCTTATCTGATCACAGTACTTTCTTTGGTGTCTATTTTCACATGTGTTATGTATGCCTCTTTTCTTTAGAGTTCTAATATAAATATGTTCATTGCGCAGGGCCAGCATGACTTTCAGAAAGGTGTTGTTCCGCTTAGGATCGCCCAGTCAGAAGCAGAGCAACATGAGATTGAAAATGAGTGTTTGGGCATGGCTGTGCTCGCCATCACACACTATGCCAACCGCTTGGATATGCCCCTGTCCACTGCTTCCCATGAAATCAGGTAAAACACACACAAACCTACACACATTATTTCATGTGTATTAAAAGTAGATTTTATAGAGAGGTATGTATCTGAGAGGTGTGGCTTCATCAGACTGTTTATGTGGATCTTTAAGCTTCAGTGAGGAACATTTGGTTTGTGTCCCCTGTGGGAAAATGTAATACATCAGTCTCTTTTTCTAATTATACATAGAATGAACGTGTTTATAGAAAATCTTTTCATTCTTTTTTCCCCATTTTTATCTACACCTCAGCCCATGAGTCTATCATTTAATAATCCTTCCCACATTCAAACCTTTAAAGGCTTTATATGCGTTTTTTTGATCCAGCAGATGTCGCCCTTGAGCACCAACATGAAACCAAAACAACTTGCGGTGCATTGTTGTGTTAGCATGCTAATGCTAGCGATCTTTATTATGCTCGTATCTTCACACTGCATGTAAATTTACCTGAAATGAGCGTGATCTAGAAACAATGTTAAGCAGTGAGTACAGTATGTTATTCTTCTTTTCTCTAGTCCCTCAATTAAACAACTTTTATACACGAGGGGAGGAGTCAGCCGGCCGTCCCGACGATGTAAACAAACTGAAGATAGGACTCTGAAAACTCTGAAAACATCACAGACAGTGGGACTCGGGTGTTACACCCATTGTAGACAGTCATGACTCACAGAGTTATTTTCAGAGGATATACTTGATTTATATTATATTTAAGTGTGAAAAATCACATATAAAGTCTTTAAGACTCAGAAGATACAAAATCCGCTGTACATACCACAGGAAGTATCTCAAGTAAACTTTATTCCTGGGAAGTTTTCTTGTCTAAAAAGGATTTACAATGAGTGTAGAAAGTAAATACTAAAAAATGTGTTTTTATAATTCCTTCTTGTCTTCTCTGTTCACCAGCTACAAACGTTTCATCCCAGAGTCTCTCAATCGCAACATCAAGCAGCGCAATGTCCTGACGCGTATCCGCATCAACAACGTCTTTAAGAAGTTTCTCAGCGAGTTCAACCGTCGCACCATCAAGGACAGTAACATCACGCCGTACGACCTGAAGATCAAGTACCTGGCTACACTGGAGGGTCTGACCAGCGGCCTGGGCAGCGAGTTGATCGAGCCGGTCACACTCAGTGTGACGCAGGATGGAGAGCTGAGCAATGGAGGTTACTATGGTGATATCAGGGGGGAAATATTAAACCTGCAAGCTCTGCGTGGGGTTAAATTTTTAATGCAGTTTAACGAGAAAAACATGAATTCATGATTAAAAAACTTTTACTTTGGTTTCTTAGCCGGCCACCGAAAAACAATTTGACTCTACTGTCTGCAGAGATGATCTCTTATGAACACAAAGATTGCTGAAATTAATCATTAATATAATGACAGTGAGTCGGAATGATGACAAAAAATATAGTTGCCACACTATCTTATGTCACTAAACAGAAACTTTGTTATTTCTTACAGTCCAACTACAACATTTAAATCAGAAAAGAGTTTGTTATGTGTACAGGCAGTGAAGCTGGTGTGTCTTATACCCACAGTTTGAACTTTGTTTACATCTAAAACCACCTGTATCCTGGTGCGCAGATGGTGAAAACCAAAAGCGAAAGACAAAAGATGCTACATATCACAGTAACTCACTGATACCAGAGTAACACAGAATTTCGATTGGTCCTTTTTGAAAGATCATTGAGGGGCAAACCCTCATTTACAATGACATCGAGTCATTACAGAAATAATTAGAAAACAGACATTAAATCAAAAAGAAAAACAGGAGACAGATAATAGAAGACTGCTGAAATCAGTCTGAAATGTACTAAGATGATTAAGCGAGTACAAAACTGCAATAAATAAACACACTTACGTAAAACAGTTCAAATGTTTCTAAAATGCCCAAAAGGTAAAAGGTAATGTCCCTCAAGAAGATGCTGTAAATGAGTCTTGTCATTATGTATAGAAACAATATTGCCATTCAAATAACATAACACACATCTTTTTGGGAGCATTCTCATATGTTGACCTTATTTGTAGCCACTGTGTCGTCATCTATTTTTTTTGGTTTGCTGTTTCTAGGTTACTACAACCAGAGTCAAGAGCAGAGCCCAAGTCAGAACCTGGAGGCGAGCTATGACACAGTGGTCCGGGTTACTGGTACCACTGGCATTTCCTGGAAGAAGAAGACCCCTACAGTGAGTGTGTGCTCTCAGTGTCTGAGCGGATGATCACTTCTAGTTTTTACTGTTTGTAGACATACAGTACTAGCAGCAACAAACAGCTGCCTGGAAGTTTGCTGCTATCTACAAAGCTTTTCTACAGAGGTCAAAGAAATGAAAAAAACACAACATTACAACATTGACCATATTTAAGCACAGAGCATCATCAGTGTTACATTCAGAGCCTGCTTTCCCTCGCTGTTGAGTTCAATCCAGGATGTTGTGTTTTGAGTCGGGTCTGGTCTTTGTGAGCCGAGGACACAATAGTTTCTGTATTCCCAATACCGGGTCAGCATGAGTCCAATTATAGCCATTCTGTCCTGCAGCCACACAGTCAACAGTAATCAGGAGAAAGGCTGGGAAGTAGATCACCCTAGGTCCAAGCTTGGTGAGCTAAGCTCTTATCCTGGCTTCTCTCCCTCTCTTCCTGGATAGGTTAAAGTAGTTACAAGATGCCATTATGTCCGCTAGACTAGACACCATCCCTCTGTTGTCATATGTCATATCTGCTTCAACAGCCAGGGTGAAATCATCACAGTTAAATTACATGTTTCTAATGAAAATTGACCCAAAGTTAAGAACTTAATAACACACACAAAATATTTAAAAAAATCAAGTTCCTACTGATTATTAGGAATGTGTTTTTAGAAATGACGTGCAAAAGTACTAATTCTCCTTTTGTTGTGTTTTATCATGTATATCAAATGCAGCACAGAAGAAGCTTACTGTTAAATTGATTTAACATCTACGTTCCCCATCTTACATTTGCAGATAACCTTGAGCCGCGTCGTCAAGCAGAAGAAAGAGGCAAAAGAAAATGAAGGCTGGGAGGTGTTCTGCGACTTCCACGAGATCACCCACACTGTCATCAAAGACGTCACAGTCACCATCTTCAGACAGGACAACAAGAGGATGGTGAGACGGACGAACAAATGTGACAATCAAAAGATTGACATTCAGCTGCTCAAGCTGTAATTTAATTTACGACCCTTGTTTGTGACTTCATAGTAGGTCAGGATCACACCAAGACAGAATCTAGGAACTAATTATATTTACTTTAAAGGTCACATATTGTGCACTGTGCCATGGTTTTTCTAACACTCACATGAGGCCCGACCCTGCCTACAGACCCCACAATGATGAGAAAAGTCAATCCTCTCTGGATTTGTGCCTGCTCCACTTTTCACAAAAAGTTAGCTCAAACAGGCCGATTGGAGATTTTCCCTTCATGACATCACAAGGGGAAGTAACCCCTCCCCCAGGTGTGTGACACTCCCACAGCTAGGTGTTTGTTCTGCCCTCTCAGTCTGACACAGAACCAGCCTGTTCTGAGTTTAGCTGAAATAGAAACTGGTTCAACTGGTTAAAAAGGAATCTGATATGTGATCTTTGTTATTATTAATAAACCATTATTATGAATTAGTTTGTACAGCTCTCTCTTTGTAAGTACCTAAAACATGTCTGAAGCCTGAATGTATTAACACCTGAGTTTTGTTTACAAATAGTTTAGGTCTTAAAAGATTTAGTTTAAAAAGGGTTTAACGTACAAAATGCCTTTGTCTTTGTTCCCGCAAAGATGTAACACCTGCAGGTCAAAGCAAACACAAACACATAATTCTTTAGTACAGTCATAATCTGCTTGTTCTTCCACTGTCCTCGTTTTCATTCTGTAAACGTGACCAAAGGTTAAATTAGTGTAATATAAGCCTGATCTTGAAGCAAACCTTACTCTCTCTACATGCTTTTAGCCGTGACTAATGGGGATGACTAATGATGCTTTGTCATGGAAATGGATTTCTATCTTTGTAATACATCACTGCTCATTAAGTGATAATTCTCTCTTTCTCTTTCTCTTTCTTTCTCTCTCTCCCTCACTCTCTCTCTCTCTCTCACACTCTCTCTCTCTCTCTCACTCCCTCTCACTCTCTCTCCCTCTGTCTCTCACTCTCTCTCGCGCTCTCTCTCTCTCTCTCACTGTCTATTATCAGGAGCTGCGTATGGCTTCTCGGGCTGAGGCTCAGGCCTTTGCAGCCCTCGTCGACGGTTACTTCAGGCTGACCGTGGATGCACACCACTTCCTGTGCAAGGAGGTGGCTCCTGCTTCGGTGGTGGACAATATCAAAAATGGTTGCCATGGACCCATCTGGTTTGTACAGACAGTTTTATTGCACATATATATCATTAACCACCCGTCTCTAAACTTAATTTTCACTGAATTTATTTGCTTCCTTCCTGTGCTTATAAAGTCTGCTTTTAAATGATGGTTTACGGCAACATATTGTCCAACTTTTCCAATATTGCAATTTAAGGAGACAGTGCAGATTGTCAATTGTTGTGTTTATCTGTCTTTTTGTCATTCTGTATTTGCTATCCTTATGTAGCTGTCATTTTTTAAATGATTAACAAGAAACAAAACTGTGCTCAAACTGATCAATCACAGCACAAATTAAGAACAAAAACGTTCCCTTGATGCACAGGGGAAAAAAATATTTCAAAACCAAAGGTAGACACTGTTTCCTACAATGAACGGCACGCAGTATGAAAACCAAAACATACTCCCATACGTCCCTGTTGACACCCCACTGCTTTGCCTATTTATTGGGTTTTTCTTCTCCCCAGTACGGAGTATGCCATCCACAAGCTGCGCCAGGATGGCAACGAGGAGGGCACCTACATCCTGCGCTGGAGCTGCACAGACTACCAGTACATCATCATCACAGTGGTCTGCACAGAGGTAGAGAACACGTCTTATTTTAGGAAAAACTTGTAGGGAAAAACTGACTCAGATTAAATATTATCTCTGGGAAAGCCAAAAAGTTAGGGGGTGTTCGATATAACGGCTAGGCTATCATACAGCCCCTTTATTTTCCTTCTCATCTAAAATGTGCCCCCTTCACTTCTCTTCTCTTGCTTATTTGATCGCTCTTTCAGCTTTACGTCCCTCCACGTTGGTCACATTCGGGCTAAAAAAACTCTCTTTTTTTCTTCCAGATTGACCTGAGAGAGTCTCGTTCTGTGCGTCAGTACAAGAACTTCCAGGTCGAAGTAGCCTCGGACGGTTTCCGCTTGTACGGCACTGAGACTTTTAGGTCCACTCTCACAGAGCTGCTGGAGCACCTGGAGGGCCAAAGCCTTCGCACCGATAACCTCCAGTTCGAGCTGCTGCGGTGCTGCCCTCCACAACCTAGAGGTTAGTCTAATCCCACAACAGATTAAGAGACATGGTCGTCTAATTTGGTATCTGCCCCCTTAAAAAAACAAAACTAATAAATAGAAACACAGAGTGACTTCAATTTTTTTCATGAATAGGCTGTTCACTTCAAGGAAATCAAGTCTTTAAGCACTGCTCGCTCACTAAGATCTACTTTAGAGAGAAGAATATTTGAAAATGGTATATTTTACACCAGCTTCCATCTTGTTTTGTTTTTTTTTTGCAACAAATTGAAATAACATTTAAGGGGCGCCAGTAGCCTAGTGGGTCTGACGCACACCCTTTGTACAGAGATGGTGATCCTCGTAGCACAGGCCTTAGGTTAGAACCCGGCCCCCGGCCATGTGCTGCATGTCATCCCTCACTCTCTGCCTCCAACATTTCCTGTCTCTCTTCGGCTGTCCTATCTAAGGTGGAAATGGCCAATAAATACCTAAAACAAGAAATAACATTTAAGGCTATCTGAAGTGACACAGGTAAAGTATCCCAAAGCATGTCAAAGAAGATATGTTTGGCAAAGAAAGGCAAACTTTTTTTTATATAGCAAATTTCAGCAACAGGGCATAAAATCACTTGACAAAAGGCACAAAAGGCATCATGAAAAAATGCAAAGGAAGCATGTAAACAATATAAAAGGACAGGAGACTGTGAAGGGACATCATTGTGAGAGATGTGTGGACACCATAGGGATAACAAAACCGGGGAGATTGAGAAAGCTAGCATGAACAATGTGTGTGTCTGTGTGAGTCTGTTTAAAAGGTGTCGGAGAGGAAGAGAGTTGTAAATGTGGGTTTCCGGAGACCAACTAGCAACTCTTATGTATGCCTCACTCAGGGAAAGGTGGAGCTGAGTGTGCATGGATGTGTTGAGCGGATTTTTTTTTTCTGTTTTTTTTTTTTGTTGGTGGTGGTGGTTGTGGTTGTATGTGATTGTTATCACAAGGCACAACTGTTCTGGGTTAGGTATTCAGGCTATGTCTGCTTCAGAGGGAAGATTAAGGACTGAAGAGCTGTGCTGTTGTCTCTGTTAGAATATCTGTAATGAATTATTCAACATCCTTGCTTCTGCAAATACATACCGATATGCCCACATCCTGTGAATATAAAACAATTGATTTTAACTTTGTAGGTTGTTTTTTTTTGGTGTATGCATTGTCTTTAACTTCGGGGACACTTACAGAATAATTGAAAGAGGTCAGGCCTGGATTAGGTCAAGTTATGACAAAGGGGGTGCACTTTAAAAAAAAAAAAAAAAAAGTTATATTTGACGGTAGGTGTGGGTGTAAGAAACACAGATTGCATGTTGTGGAACAGTGCCTTTTAATACTGTTTGGCAGTACATGTAGGGTGATGCTGCGGATGGAGTGCAGATACCTTTTTCCTCCCTTAAACCACACCGCGCTAGTTCTGTCACAACATCAGACGCCCACACACATGTTTTCACTTTATCCTCCCACTCACAGCGCTGTATTCACACAAAAAAATCAACTGAATCAGTATGGTAAGCCAACCTGAAGAGCTCTTCACATCATTGCCACATTGACGTAATTGTTGAGAGCTCGTTTTCACCACATGTAAACACAGTGTTGCTTTCATGTCCAATATCCAGCGTACTACCTTCTATATGCTGTGTGCGCCTCTCTATGTTTGTAGCACACTTGCAATCTGCAGAGGACATTTCTTCCAAGTTTGCCTTCGCTGCAAATTGAATTGTTGCTTCTATTGTCGTTAAATTTCATCGTTGAGTGAATGCAGAGATGCAGACAACCATCTCAAGCTTTGACAGTGTAACAATAACATCACCTTGAAAACAAAACACTTCTCTGTTACCTAACACAAGAAAATAGCAGGTCACTGCAGCTTGATTTTGACAGAGACAAATCTCAAACAAACTTTTTAAAATGTCCAGCACTTAAAAATGTTTTAGCCTTTAAATGTTTCCCTTCCTGTATTAATTTTACTGCTCTTAGTCTTTTTAAATTCCGACTCCTTTTATCGTTTAACTCTTCAGCTCTCTGACGCTTTGTTCATTTAACCAATCTCTTGTTTATCCCTTCTTTTTATCTTCATTCTGTGTTTACAACCTGTGATGTGATGTCGTCCCACTCTCCCTCGATTTAAATTTTGTTCTCTCCTGGTTGATTTTAAACTAATTTTCCTTCATTGTATTGAACTGCCTCTCCACACCTGCCTGTTGAATCTTATTCCTGTTATTTGCATTTTTACAATTTTGCCCTCTCTATTGATCTCTGTTCTGTTGTCGTGTTGCTGTATTTGATTTGTCTGTCACAGCACTTTGTAAACATTTGTTTTTGAAGGTGCTATATAAATAAAGCTATTATTATTATTATTATAAAAAGAAACGACAATAGACATTTCATACAAAAACATCAGCTTGTTTTTGTTTGTGTTGCAGAGGTGTCCAACCTGCTGGTGGTCACTAAAGAGAGAGCACCAGTCCCTCAGACGCCCGTACAGGAGAGCCAGCTCAGCTTCCACCGCATTCTTAAGGAGGAGATCGAACAGGTACACAGCTTCATCTTAATATTTGCCTTCCTCGTTGTTTAGTATGTGACGATGCAGGCCTGATAATGCGACTCAAGGTTATCTGCAAACACTTATAGAAAACGTTGATGTGAATCTATTTAATAAGCTTCTTCTGTGCTGCATGTCATGTCAGAGGTGTTGACAGAAAATAAGCAAACACCTGTCATAAAGTTTGATACACATGATAACTACAAAGAACAGGCTCAAAAACACACTGCAGTTTTGGTCAGCATGCAAACACCTTACGTTTTGCATAGTCATGGGTCTTTGCATTAACAAGCTAGTTCTCTGTCAGAAAATATAACAGTATGTAAATAACTGTTTTTTGACTCATATCCCTCCTTTCAACATACTTTAACATGCATCCAGAAATAGATTTCCAACTTCTGTTTCCTCTTTTACAGTTCTACTAAATGAGAGAAAAGGCATATGTGACTTTATAGACTTAAAAACTGTTCTTTTTGGCAAACTTACAATTGGGGTTATAGTGCAAATGTGAATTCCAAATGACAATCACAGCAAATACTTTGCACTTTGAATACCCTGATGGTGTGCTCATAAAAGTCACTGAATAAAAATGCACCTTCAGCAGTCTCAAGTTTGGCTTAGTAGAGGAAGATGGAGATGTATCATTTGTCTGGCACATTTTTCAGCCTTTGCGTAAAACAGGGATCACACAAATACTTAACTCATTTGTAAACCAGTTGTCAGATGTTTTGTTTTTTTACTGGTAACTGTCGTGGTTAGACATACTCAGAAGTACACAGTGTAATTCACTTAAAGTGTACTAGTGGAACTTTCAAAATAAAGATATTGCACAAAGTTCCCCTGGATGCAAAAATCTTTTCATTATTATCTTCTATCTTCTATCTATCTTTTGGCATATTTTAAAAAAAAAGTTTTCAGTCTGGCTGCACAGAGCCTTTTCTTGCAGTAGCGTTAGTAAGGGATCCTGGTTGTACTCTTTTATGTAATTCTGTGTTTTCTCTGCACTGTTTACTTAGGAGGAGCACCTCGGCCTGGGCACAAGAACCAACATCTACTCGGGCACTTTGAGGGTAAAGAGCGAGGACGAGGAAGATGATGTTGGCTACTCATCCTTCCAGGAAGTCAAGGTGGTCCTAAAGGTGCTGGGTTCTGGACACAGGGACATATCATTGGTAAGAGAAGCTCACACACTGTTCATATGACGACTATGTTTACTTCTATTAGTAAGAAGTAACAGTTAATAAAACACTTCCTGATATGATCTATTTATTCAATCTTCTTTTTTTGTCTCTCTTGACAGGCCTTCTTTGAAACAGCCAGTATGATGCGACAAGTTTCCTACAAACACATAGTGCTGCTGTATGGGGTCTGTGTTCGCCACCAAGAGAGTAAGTTCTGTGCCTGGGTGTGTACGTTTTATACGAGAGTTTGTTGCTGCTTACATTTTTGACACATCATGTCTCCAATTGTGGAAACAGATATCATGGTTGAGGAGTTCGTCCAGCTGGGACCACTGGACTTGTTCATGAGGCGACAGACGAGCCCTCTGAGCACACCGTGGAAGTTCCAGGTGGCCAAGCAGCTGGCATCAGCTCTCAGCTACTTGGTAAAAAAACACACACACACGCATATACATAAATACACATTTACAATCCTATGGTTTGTTTCCATGTAAGTCCTGTGTGCATTAACAGGATGAGTTACAGCACTTCATATCAATTACGTCAGAAATAATCTTTTATATGTGCCCTTAAACTTTTTTATTCTGCGTGTGTTTGCAGGAGGATAAAAAGCTGGTCCATGGCTTTGTGTGTTCTAAAAACATCCTGCTGGCAAGAGACGGTCTGGGCACCGATGAGGGAGGGCCCTTCATCAAACTCAGCGACCCAGGAATACCAATCACAGTGCTCACAAGAGAGGGTGAGTACAAAACAAATACACACACACACACACACACACACACACACACATCTCACTCAGAGTTGGTAAAACTGAAACCAAAATGCTTGGAAAACAGCTATAATGAAAATTTAAGATTGCACAACTTCCACTTTCTTTACCAGTCAGCTGTAAATAACTGAAACTATTATGAGAACAGAGAAACCCAGACTCACGCGCATGCTGACGTTGGCCTGCCAGGTTGAGACTTAAAGCCAAAATGACACGATTGACACATGATAATGCGTTAGGAGGATTCACTTCAGTGTCTTTTTAGCGGTAGGCGTGGTTGGTAGGAGGAGAAGCAGGGTCAGTACTGATGACACACCTGAGGGGGGGGGTGTGGTGGCTCTGTCTCTGTAACCTTCATTAGCAGCACCTGCGGAGGAGCCGGGGGAAATTTAACAACGATTATTGGCCAAACTAATGTGTATTGAGGCGTCATTTATCTGGACCTTGAGTTGGTAAAAAAGTTATGTTTAATTGTACTTTCAACCACTATGTATAAAAACAAATCAAATCTCTAAAGCCAAAATATAGTATTCTTGTCAAACCTGCAGTCTGCTTTAGACGCAGAGGGTACTGTGTTTATTATACTACAGGATACATAAACAAACTGTGCAAAGAAACTTATAAGTAACGTTAGCCTGTACTCATGGATATATAGTTACTTCTAGTATTTCTAATTTTCTCTTGCAACATTACGTTGATGTTTTGCCATTCTAAACCTGTTAGCAAAGGCATAAAGAGAAAATAATCTATAAACAGAAGGGCATTATGCTTAGGCAATAGGAAGCATTACAAACAGGTGGAGAGTATCAAATAAACAAACTCTACGCTGTTATCTCTTCGATGTCTGTGCCGTCAACATTTGGGCTTGCACACTTAAAAATGATCAGCTCTTTACCATCATTTCTTCCCACAAAATGCAGGAAAAAAAACCCACAAAAACTCTGTTCACGGCCAAGCAGAGGTTTACAGAAATAGAAATCACATACTTCAGCTAATCAATACTCATTTTCCTGGACACACTCCCTTCTCACACTGTGATTTGGGATTTAAAAAAATCCAGATCTGAGGTCAGGACAGATAGGACAAGCACAAGGACATTTCTCATATTGCACAGTTCCCCTAAAATGGCTGCCTCTTGTTTCTGTTTGTCTGTTGGAGCGACGAGTTGTGTGATATAACGTAATGCGGCTGTACGAACAGACTGGCAAACCCACAGGACGGACTGGAAATGTTTTCTGTGCAAGGATCCATCAACACACGCCCCCTGGGGATGCTCCTCCCTCGCTCTCTGTTCCCAGAACTCTTAACATTTTTCTGTCTCCAGCTCTTTGCAGAATAATCAGTCTTCCAGTTACACATCGATGTCCTGTGTATAGATTTGATTGAATGCATAGTGGGTAAAGTGCTGGGTAACCCACTGGGACGCGCTCTTCTGTTTTTCCCAGCAATCTCCAATCATCACTTTACTAAAAACCCTCAAGTCCATTCATCACTGATCCTACTCTTGCACTAAATTGTTTCCTTCCCTGCTTACGTCTCCATTATCCCCCCCTCCCGCTTAATTCAGCCCTTTCTCCCCTCTTAACTCCTCCAATCCTCTTGTGTTCCAGCCTGAGCTGCATCCACTTACTAACCGCTGATTTCATGTTATGGATTTCCAAGCCCAAAAAAAAGCTGAACGTGGAGGTCAGCCAATCAGTTGGCTTCCAGTCAGAGTAATATATTTCAGGCAGCCAATGCCGAGGCTTTTAGATTCAGAGCTTTACCGATTTGACTTGTTTCCTGGTGTTAGTACACGGCCAGAGCATGTTACCTGAAATCGTTGAGGACATGTATTAACTATCACTCTCAAAAAGTGTTTAGCCAATTCACAGAGTTTATAGGATTTGATCTTAATGGTCATATTTCTTCCCTACTGTAATTTCTTTACATTTCTATAGGTAAGTTGTTTGATGAACTACTCTTCTTCTGTGAAATCTGGAGTAAAATAAATTGTTTTTTAAAATTTATTTAGCCCCAAATAAACAAATGTCCCTCTAACCAGCTGATAAATGGTGGGGGAGGACTCGGCTGATCTCAGCTTGGCATACAGACTTGCTTTGATAACAAATATAAAGAGAAAGAAACATCAAATGAAAAAAACAATATTTGGAAGGAAAGTAACAATTTAAGAGAAATTTCATGTTAGGATATTTCAGCATCCCAAACAAATGCTAATAGTAATGTGAATGATGCAGCCTGATGAGAAGAGGGTCAGAATAGGTGGAACATAGTTTTTAGTTATTATGATGTTTCTGTCTGTTGAAGGTTTTTGTTTGCTTGAAGTTCAGTGTCTTGATGTGTTGAAGACAGTTTTTAACACCACGTTAATACCATTTTAGAGATAAAAGGGTTCATCCCTCAGAGCATCCCTTATCTCTATCATGGTCAAATAGAAATACATCATTACTGTAGATACTTGATAGATGTTTCAGTTTCTTCCCTTCACTGTTTTGTGTCTGCAGAGTGTGTGCACCGTATACCATGGATCGCTCCCGAGTGTGTGAGGAACACGTCGTCCCTGAGTGTGGCGGCTGATAAATGGGGCTTTGGTACCACCCTGTGGGAGATCTGCTATGATGGAGAGGTCCCCCTAAAGGACAAGAAACTTACAGAGGTCGGTGGCAAACACAAAGAAGTTGTATATAAAGATTACTGTATATATTTATTCATACATCTAAACTCCAGACTTGGGGGGAATTTGATGACTACACTACATTTTTTTATTTAATGTTGTGCGTTGTCTTAGGGCCTTTGTCCGCCTGGCACTTTTTTTTCTGAATTCCAGCTTCTTTTTTCCATTATTCCCAATGAGGAGAGATCATTGAAGAACAGGCGCAGCGCCCGGTGTCTTTCTTTCCAAACTCTCCACCTCTTTTGTGCGGCTACTTCAAGCACTTCTAGCGGAAAATCGTTCAACTTTTCACAAGGGCGCTATTAAAGTCACAGACGTCTTTTCTTAAAGGCTTTATATGTGATTATTTTCTTAAAGGCTTTATATGTGATTTTTTGATCCAGCAGATGTCGCCCTTGAGCACCAGCATGAAACCAAAACAACTCGCGCTGCATTGTTGTGTTAGCATGCTAATGCTAGCGATCTTTATTATGCTCGTATCTTCACACTGCATGTAAATTTACCTGAAATGAGCGTGATCTAGAAACACAGTTAAGCAGTGAGTACAGTATGTTATTCTTCTTTTCTCTAGTCCCTCAATTAAACAACTTTTATACGTGAGGGGAGGAGTCAGCCGGCCGTCCGGGCGATGTAAACAAAGTGAAGATAGGACTCTGAAAACTCTGAAAACATCACAGACAGTGGGACTCGGGTGTTACACCCATTGTAGACAGTCATGACTCACAGAGTTATTTTCAGAGGAGATACTTGATTTATATTATATTTAAGTGTGAAAAATCACATATAAAGATTTTAAGCAGTCAGTCATCATGAAATAAATTGGTCAGCTGGAACCGGGCTTCATCTAACAGCAATTTGGAGAAGGAGATGATATTCCCCATATTCATCCTCCTTGCTCTGTGTCTGGTCGGAGCTGTGATAGCGGGGGCCGTCATTATTATAAAGCTCATCATCCAGACAAAGAAGAAACCTCCGTCTGATGAGAAGGGGGGGGAAACACGATCTCAGATATAAAACATACAGTAAAAATCAAACGGATCAGTTGTCAGTACACTGTTGTCAAAGACACAACATGCACGTGCAGCACTTTTATTCTCGGCACTCAAGCGCTTCATCCAAGAGCGAAAAAACGGCAGGTGGACACAGGCCGTTACTCCTGTTCACATCAGTGATCACACAATGTTTCTGTGCACCTCCTCATTCACATGGTTGTCTTTTTTTTCTTGAGCAGAAGGAGAGGTTTTACGACAGAGAATGCCAACTGGCCACCCCGGACTGCAAAGAGCTGGCCGAACTGATGACCCAGTGCATGAACTACGATCCCAAGAAGAGACCTTTCTTCAGGGCCATCGTGCGAGATATCGACATGCTAGAGAAAAAGAGTACGTGTTTCAGTGTCTATTATATCATTATATACTTGTTGTTTTCATAGTAAGGCTGGTTGTAAATACGTACAATACAATCTAATGTTGTTGCAGTAGTTTTGGCTGCCTTCAAAAACCGTTTAGAATAGAGTAAGATGAGTGTATACTGAAGAACAGGCTCAAGCGGTACAGGTAAAATCAACAAATGGAGGCAGTTATTGACAGTTGGAATTTGAATGTTTTGCATGTTTGGGTTCTCACCTAGCAGCAGCCTGGTAAGCAGTTTAAAGAGTGAGAGTTGTTTACTCAACAGTGATGTTCATGAGGAAGTTCACTGGGTGCACGCTCACTGATCTCCCCCCTCTGACGGGCCCCATGGCAAAAACACAAGACTCCCTTCTCCCACCTGCTGGTCAGAGTAGGACACTGCAGTCAAGTCTCACTGGAGCTAAAGCTTCTTTTATTAAAGTGACAAAACTGCAATAGAATCACCTTCAAATGTAGATATAAACAGAATCCACCATAGAAGATTACAAATATATTCACAAAAGAAGATTACAGATTACCTCTTCTGATCACGGGGGAAGGTGAACGGTTACATAACCGATGACACTGTCAACAACAATGGACTTCCTGTGATGCAAGTGTGATTTTGATGAAAAAAAAAAAAAAGAAGACTTCTCTAAACTGTAAAGTTTTTGTTTATTTTTCAGACCCATCGATTCAACCAAAGCCAACACCAGAGGTGGATCCGACTGTGTTTGAGAAGAGGTTCCTGAGGAGAGTCAGAGATTTGGGAGAGGTAAAGTGTTAGTACTTCATTGAGTAGGTGTTCATCAATATTTTATATAGAATCTATGATTACCTAAAGTCCGTTTTGTATTGGAAGTTATACGACGAGTAGAGACTTCTATCATAACGATCAGATTAGATAACTTTTATTTATTTAGCCCCAAATAAACAAATGTCCCTCTAACCAGCTGATAAATGGTGGGGGAGGACTCGGCTGATCTCAGCTTGGCATACAGACTTGCTTTGATACCAAATATAACGAGACAGGACAAATAAAAAAAAACAATATTTGGAAGAAAAGTAACAATTTAAGAAATATTTCATATTAGGATATTTCAGCATCACACAAAAAAACGTTGCTAGAAATGTGAATGATGACCCCCCCCCCCCCCCCCCCCCACATGGCCTTGGAGATCCATGTGAATGATTACATTTCTGTTCCTCTTGCAGGGCCACTTTGGTAAGGTGGAGCTGTGTCGTTACGATCCTCGGGGAGATGGAACAGGCGAGCTGGTGGCGGTGAAGTCGCTGAAGCCCGAGAACTGCGAGGAGCAGAGCACCAACCTGTCGCGTGAGATCGACATCCTCAAAGGACTTTACCACGATAACATCGTCAAATACAAAGGCATCTGCCTGGAGGAAGGTGAGCTGGGAAGAATTCTTATATATATATATATATACACATACATACACACACACACACAAAACACGCACACAGACACACACAAAATGTATGGAGGCCCGGGTTCACATCCCACCTGTGGCCTCCTCCCGCATGTCACTCCCTGATTTCTGACTCTATCCACTGTCCTATCTCTCCATTAAAGGCATAAAAAGCCCAAAAATAAATCTTAAAAAAACAAAAACACACACACACATAAAAACACACACACACTCAAAAACAAACACACACACACACACACTCAAAAACACACCCACACACACTCAAAAACACACACACACACTGGCCGAGTTCAGAGGTACTTCAGGGGGCAGTCAAATACAGATTGACTAAAAGGATGTCTGGAGGACACTCGAACAGACAAGTGTCAGAAAAAGCCATGGGCCTGACTGCATCACGGGCCGATTACTTAAGAACTGCGGCTTGTTCTTGAGTGGCATTTTTACATTCATCTTCCAGCTTTCTTTATCACAGAAAAAAGTTCCTGCATTATGGAAGGAATCCACTGTAGTACCTGTAGCCAAGGTTACAAACCCCAAAAAGTTGAATGACTATCGCCCTGTGGCGCTCACCTCCATAGTCATGAAAGGTCTGGAAAGTATTGTCAAAAGGAGCTTACTGAACATGTCCGAAAGCATAATTGACCCACTCCAATTTGCTTATCAAGCAAGGAAGGGGGTAGACGATGCCACTGCGACATTATTGGATCTTGTTGTTGGGCACCTGGAGGGCCTGAAAACACATGCTTGTTTGTGCTTTGTGTATTTCTCATCAGCTTTTAATTGCATGCAGCCCCATATTCTTGCTCGTAGGCTGTCTAAAATACCTGACTTTGACTTTGGCACTATATGTTGGCTTGTCGACTTCCTCACAATGAGGTCACAAAGAACACGGGTAAATGACTCTTTCTCTGAAGCATCCATGTGTTCAACAGGTTCACCACAGGGATGTGTTTTGTCACCATTGTTATTCATGCTGTACACAAATGACTGTCAGAGTGAGTTCCAGTGCAGGTTCATAGTTAAATTTGCTGATGATTCTGTGATTGTCAGCCTCCTGCAGGAACACGAGGTGGGCCATGGTCCTGTTCTGGACAATTTCTTAAAATGGAGCAATGACTCCAACCTGCATCTCAATGTCTGTAAAACAAAAGAGATGCTGATCGCCTTTCGCAAAAATCCACCTGACAAAGCACCGACGCTCATTAACAGCACAGCTGTAGAGACAGTGACTCAGTATAAATACCTGGGTACCATCCTTGATGAAAAACTGAACTTTGACGCCATCTGCAAAAAGGCCAATCACAGACGGTTCTTCTTGAGAAAGCTAAGGATTTTTAATGTTGACAAATCTCTTCTGAATATGTTTCATTCAAATTTTATTGAGTCCATTTTGACTTTTGTGATGATCTGCTGGTTTTGGTAACCTCAGCATCGTTAACAAAAACAGGCTGGGAAATACTGTTAAACTTTGCCGAAAGATAGTTGGAGTTGACTTGAATGATCTCGGCCATGTTTTTCAAGTAAGAGCCACTGGAAAGGCAAAGGCCATCTTGGAAGACCCTCAGCACCCCCTGCATGCAGAGTTTAGACTTCTGCCGACAGGGCGGAGGTTCGTTTATGTAAGGAGGTCGAAATCAAATAGATACCTGAGGTTGTTTGTTCCATCAGCTGTTGGGTTTTTAAATAAGCTGTAGGCACTTTTACTATGGACTGTTGGTCCTTTGTCCCTTATCTCACTCACATCCATCATGGTGATATCCATGGTAGTTATGTTTTATATGTATGTATTTATGTCATTGTGCTGTTTTTTATGGATGTATTGACTGTATGGACCTCTGATGTAAAACAAATTGCCCCTCGGGGACAATAAAGATTTTCCAAATCCAAATCCAAAACACACAAAAACACAAACACACACACACACACACACACACACACACGCATACACACACAAACAAACATGCACACACACACACAACGATTTTAGAACAATTTTACATGTTTGGAAAATAATTCCACCAATATAACTGTTAATTGAATCGTTCATGAGGTTCAAACTTGCTGAGTAAGAACATCGATCAGCTGTTTTCAAAAGTGTTTCTGTGTAAATCTGTTTGTAGGGGGTCAGGCCATTAAGCTGATCATGCAGTACGTTCCACTGGGCAGTTTGAAGGACTACCTGCCCCGAAATAGGAACAAGACCAACCTCAACACCCTGCTCAGCTACTCCATCCAGATATGCGAGGTAACCCCGTTTTCTTTTTAGGAAGGCGTGGAGTGTTTTTGAACCATGATGTATCATATGTGGTTTCTGATTATGAGATCGTGTTTTCTGCATCTGGCTGCATTTTAATTACTCTGAACCGGTTAAGACAATGTCCTTGCTTTTGTTTATTTTTTAGGGAATGGCCTATCTGGGATCTAAAAATTACATTCACAGGGACCTGGCCGCCCGAAATGTGCTGGTGGAGAACGAGAGCACGGTGAAGATCGGAGATTTCGGCCTCACCAAGAGCATCAAGGAGAACGAGGGCTATTACACGGTCAAGGATGAAAACGACAGCCCTGTTTTCTGGTGAGTCGAGAGGGGAAGAAGGAGAGAAGATTAGAGTCGGATACAGCCTGAAATGTTCCCCTCTCAAACCTGAACGTGATAGCCGGAATCTTATTAACAGAGAAATGTTTTACAGATAGGACAGAATAAAAAGAGGAGACATTACTGTTCTTTCTATGTGCTGTACTTCACAAGTGATAACATAAATAAACAGCCAGCCAAACTCCTTTTCAAGAGCCAGGAAGTGAGCGTGCTTGCTGCTTTAATTACTTCTTAAAAGTAGACAAGATGACAATGAATCGGAGTGAAACTAGAAAAGAAAATACAAGCTGCATTTAGTAGTTGGCTATGAAACAATAGTAGAGTGTAAATTTAAAGAGAGAAAAAGAAAGAACAAGTACAGAGCAGTCAGTGTCACACCAGATATTAACACAAGGTTGCTCCCAACATGTTGAACTTTAATCATTTAGTAAAGCTTTAACTATTATAAAGAAAATGTAAAGCATCAGCTGTTGGAAGGCTTGAAGTTGTGAATATATTAAAAAAAAATCAACATTTCTTGAGCCTGTTTTGACTCTTTAATAAAATAAAAGTGAAAAAAACATACCGTCAAATATGTTGCGTAAGACGCAGACTTAAAACCTATTTATTTATCTAAAAAGTGGGCGTTGTCCTTTTTTTACTAGTGCGACCATTAGAAGTCAAAATGGACACGGATTTCTAATGTCACTGTGTTGTGTGTATTTCCAGGTATGCTCCTGAGTGTCTGAGTCTCTGCAAGTTCTACCTGGCTTCGGACGTTTGGTCCTTTGGCGTCACCATGTACGAGCTCATCACATACTGCGACTCGTCCAAGAGCCCCATGTCGGTCAGTGAGCTTTCGACAACCCCCTTCTAATCCCTTTTAGAGAAGCTTGGTTAACGAGTCCACATTCATTACATTTCCAGGCTGACAGTGAAGCAGAAAGAAGGAAGTGAATTCACACACAGCCACACACAGACATTTGTATGTAGCAGATGGTGTTGGTCTTCAGCCAGAGTGGCAGATGACAGACTTCACCAGAAGCTGTGTCCAAACTAAAACCTGTGCCAACACTCAAAGCTTAGTCTATCATGAAGCTCTGTTCATTGACATCAGACTGTTATCCTGATTGACCTGTAACTAATACTGGAAGGAAATGAGTCATCTAAACTCGCACAGGTTGAACGAATATCAAAAAGGCTGTGTGTTCAAAGCTCTCTCTGGAGTTATATTATCATGTGTCACATCTGAGCCAGCATTGAACGGTGTGTTTGTTTGTCTTCTTTTTATTCTGAATTGTCTTTGTCTTCGCCCGCGCAGCTCTTCATCGGCATGATCGGTAAAACTCAAGGTCAGATGACGGTCCTCCGCTTGGTGAATCTGTTGGCAGATGGGAGGAGGTTGCCTCGTCCTGATGGCTGCCCGGAGACGGTAAGCATTTCTCTTTTTCTTACCAACAAACACAAAAAAAGTTTGATTATGGTCTTAGCACAACTCAGCTGCTCTGTGACTTTGTGGTCCCACTTAAGAGTTTCAGGCTCTGGTAACACACGGAGCACCTAAAGGAGATCGTCAGCTGCACCTTAGTAAAACATCTCCTGCAGAAGCAGCTCGTTGTGTTCAGAGAAACAATATGTGAAACTGTTTTACTTGGTGAATCAAATTGCAATCGCACAACCAGTCACAGTAATTGCAATTAGATATTTTTTCTAAAACTAAGATACAAAACCACTTCTTTAGATTCTTCCTACCACGGACAAAGACTGAGGAAGCTGTCACATGTTAGCTCTTTGTCACGTGTTATGTTGTCTGCCTGAAGTCTTAACACCCGTTCTGCTCATCAGGTGTACGAGCTGATGCGCAAGTGCTGGGAGCAAACGCCTGAGCAGAGGATCACCTTTGAGCGCCTGATAAAGGAGCTGAAAAACCTGCTGCAGAAGGACCAGCCGCAGAATGACTTTTAAGATGCAGCAGCTGTGGCTCCCGGGAGTGACGCTGACTTTGTTTTTGGGGGTCAGATGTGAACGGAGACAGCTGTCCTTGGATCAGCATCTGCTTGTGAGAGACAGTCGTGAAGGATCAGCACTGCTCCTTCATACACGCATAACAGCCTTCCACATCTTTTCTAGAGACTTTTCTTTCTAATCAACCATCGTTCAAAGGCTTTATATGTGATTTTTCACACTTAAATATAATATAAATCAAGTATCTCCTCTGAAAATAACTCTGTGAGTCATGACTGTCTACAATGGGTGTAACACCCGAGTCCCACTGTCTGTGATGTTTTCAGAGTTTTCAGAGTCCTATCTTCACTTTGTTTACATCGCCGGGACGGTCGGCTGACTCCTCCCCTCACATATAAAAGTTGTTTAATTGAGGGACTAGAGAAAAGAAGAATAACATACTGTACTCACTGCTTAACTGTGTTTCTAGATCACGCTCATTTCAGGTAAATTTACATGCAGTGTGAAGATACGAGCATAATAAAGATCGCTAGCATTAGCATGCTAACACAACAATGCAGCGCGAGTTGTTTTGGTTTCATGCTGGTGCTCAAGGGCGACATCTGCTGGATCAACAAATCACATATAAAGCCTTTAAGTCTGCCATATATTTTTTTTACATGTTTTTATTTCATGCTCTCATATTTGTTATTTCATACTGATGTTTCCTAATTAGAGGGGAGGGGGGGGTGGCTAATGTTAAAGCATTAGACCGGGCTTAATAATCTCCAATCTTACCAAGAACCTCCAAATGTATCTCATGGATGTAAGAGTCTGCGTTAGAAGAAACTTGTGTGGCCCTGTCATGTGCTGAGCTCTGAATGGCCTTACGAGTGTGTGGACAGGTGGAAGAGAGAGAGGAACTCTTTGACGCTCACTTTCTCACAAAGAGAAAGTTAAGTGGCGTTTGTTCTTTAGGTCGATCACAGATGAAGTTCCTGAGGGTTTAAAAAAGGATGAAGAAAATGGGTCAGGCGTCGACACGGACGCTGACGTCTGGAATCTTTCTCTTCTCCGTTTGGAATTCTTTGAGTGAGAGAGTGAGCCGTGGAGTAATTCGATTTTCTGTCTGCGATGTGCAGATGTCAGTGAGCAACGTTCCTTTCATTGATGAGAAATATTGTATTTCTTTTTTTTTTTTAAAAACCATAACATTGATTGTTTTAAGCTTCTCACTTGAGAGGATCATCTGAGTTTCTTTTTTTAGATTGTTGTTTTAACTTGACGCCTTATTTAAAGACCTCCTCATTGAAGTTTGAGAGTCTTTCTAAAGGCATGTTTTTTTATTTTCAGACAACACAGATTTATCGACAATGTGAACTTTTTCTTCAGCATGGTTTTGTGTAAAAAAAAATCCTGATTCTAAGAAAAAACAGACACCATCATCTGCACCAGAACAGGAAATCCTGTGGATCATTGCTCTCTCATCATCTTTGTTTTCATGCTCTGTAAATCAGCCGGTGAATCACTTAAGAAACAATATTTTGGCATCATGTTAAATCTCAATCTCAATCTCCAGATTCTCGAGATTGAGATTGGCAAGATTTCCCCGATTGGGTCGACCTGTTTGCGTCTGATGTTTTCTGCCTACATACACAGCACTTGTTAAGAGAGAGAAGTACCTGTTGGAGACACTTGGGGGCAGCACCACCTCACGTTTCTCCCTGACTCGAGTGTTTTTTTTTTAACATACTTTCACATGTTGATATACTAAACATAACATTGCAAAAAAAAAAAAAAAAAAGAGCGCCTTGTCATATTTGAAGATTGTTTTTTTGAAAGACTTTAAATAGTAAGAATTGTTTGAAGTGAAACAGACGAATCAGTGAAACATGGCATTTTCTTTTACTGTGCATTTTATTTGTATCATTTTTAATCCAACAGAATAACTATAAAAGTGTATTTTATCTGTGTGTATGTTGAAAGGTTTGAGCAGAGGGTTTTTTCTGTTTTGAATCCATCAGCAGCTGTGAGCCGTAGTGTGTGTCTGTGTGTGTGTGTAAAGTCACGCTCAGTCACTATGTTATCAAGACTTCAGCAATGGTCAGTTCTTTTTAATGTTTAACTGTATGGCTTTAACTGTGAAAAGAAAAAAAAGACTTGTCAGGAGGACACAATTGCGCTTCAGTCCACATTTTATTTAGGAATGTAAAAGACAATTCCTTCTGCTCAAAATAAGAGAAAAGAAATATATACTGTATATATATATTTTTCAAAATAAAATAAGATGAAAGACTCCTGGAAGTTAAAAGTATCCATAAAAACACAATGAAAAAATAAATAAAATCAATGTTTGTGTTCTGTCTGCGTCAGTCCAAATGCATGACATCATGAACTACTGAAAACAGTTTTGATATATTACAGTTTTAAGTATGCATGCTCAAATGTGCTGCAGGAATACCTTCTTCACATTAAAACGATAGCAATGATATAAAACTTAGCAAAAATCTACAGTTTATTCCAGTTCCCAAAAAAAAATCCACAATAAAATTTACAAAGCAAGAAGCACGGCAAATCTAGATGAACCTACAATCATTGAAACATGTCGGAGAAATCTGAAATAGAGTATTGCAAAGCTTTGTGATAGACACACACACACACACACACACACACACACATTCACTGTTGCAAAGTTTAGCTTCACCACTGACCTCGAGTCATTTGCAGTTTACATACTCAATGAACTGGAGCTGTGAGTGGGCTCTGTTTACACAAGAATACAAATCAATCTCGATATGATTCTGGAGTTTTTTTGCAGATGAGGTTTCCTATTCTCATGTCAAGTGACACTGAAGCAAAACTACTGAAGCCCAAAGTGGACGTGCATCCATACGTTTGATTTGCTTTTTTTTTTTCTTGAGCTCTCGAATGATTTATTTTACAAAAGCACTAAACAAACATTTGCTTAACCTCCCTCATTAGAGTGGGCAGTGGCAGCATGTAGTCATGGTCTGGTCTCTCACAGTGACCAAACCAAAAATGTAGGAAAGTTGAAATCTTGAGAAAACTACAGGAAGTGTCATGTTCTCAGAGGAAATGGAGTAAATAAAATATAAGGATGCATGTTTGCTTAGTGCTTCCATAAAAACCACATTTAAAAAAAAAAGAGCTGCTGCTGCTGCGGCATACACACAAACAGAATCTATCCTGAACTATCCGATGTGTAACCTGCAGCCGGGTCTCTTACAGGTTGAACTCATCAACATTGTACTAAATAAAAGCATCCTTCCTCTTTTTGTTAATAAGCAGGCTTTTCTTGTGCTGTGTAAACTTTGTGTACAATCATGAAGGGCGTCACATCTGAGTGGCAGAGAGAGGCACGACGAGGAGAGAGAAAGTTTTTCTGAAAGTGCATCTACTCCAGAAAACATTCTGCTATAAATAAAAGATAGGTTTTTCTTCCACCAGTATACATTTATATGTATGATATATATAATGTATTACCATTCTCACACTGTGGTGGGCAGGTTTCTAGATGATATTGGCTAATTTCCAGAATTATACATCCATCATTTTAAAGAAAGGCAACATTAAGAGCTTTAAAGTGAACTAATTTACCATCCACTTCTTAGTATTAAAGTGAAGTGAATTACACTGTGAGGGCGAGAAACTTCAGACTTTGGGGCTATGAGCAAAAGTGGAGGTTAAACGTTCATTAATGTAAGTGTTGCTGAATGAATCACATTTTTTGTTTCAATTTAAATGTTATTGAAACATTTTGAAAATGTGAGTTCACAACAAGATATAAAATAAAGGAGCATTCTTTAGAAAAAAAAAATCCTTTAATCATCAGTAATGTTAACTAAGAACTACACTTCCCAGCTGTCGTATATTGTAAGCATTTTCCATTCAAAGTGTGTCTTCAGTGGGAAGTGAACGAGCTTTAGGATGAACACAACAGACAGGTGGAGGAAGCCATGAACGGAAGTGGAACAAAAACTTTGAAATGTGTCCGTTAGATGTGACTGGTGCCGGTCAAGTGGAGTTATATCGTTCACAAGGGTGCAACGTCAGCACATCCCAGGATTGACAGGTTTGGAGGCCGGGTGCAATCTGTCCCACAGTACAGACGAGGAAGAAATGGTCTATGAGAGTCCGACTCAGAGAAAACACTTTTGAGTGTGCTGGAGTGTGTGACAGCTCTACAGGTGTGTCCTAACTATCACTCTCCACTGAGCGAGAAGACACAAGAGGAGAAAGCAGAACAAAGTCCCTGCAGGCTCAGCGGCTGAACGGCTGAACGGCTGAACGGCTGAAGGCGACTGGAGTTGTTTTTCTATCCATCCGTCTCTCTCTCTTTCTTTCACCATCCTTCTCCTAACCCCTGTTACCTGCCGAGTCAAGAGCACTTTTCTTTCTTTGTATGAACTCACAAACTGAGAGTTCATACAATTACTGATCCAAAACCCTCGCACAGAAAACACGAGTTCAACTCCTCATCTGTAATTCAGTCACATTATGCAAGATCAGGAACAAGGAATCCAGAGACAGTGGTTCCAGTGAAAGCTCGACAAATAGAAGCTTTAACCAATCTGCATGTAAAGACATAGATTTGGTACAGATAGATTGGTTGTGTTTTTTAGCATGTACAGTAGTTAATCCTACATGTATGTATACTGACAATAAATGTTTGGCGCATAGTGTCTCCTTTTACCAAAAACAAAAATGCTCTGCAAGCTATCACCAAATCCCCTGTTCTTAGCCTCATTTTGGTGGAAAATCAACAGACAGATTTACATTTTTTCTTGCAGAAAACAAATATTGGGTGGTTTTTTTCAACCAGTCGTTCACAGTGTTCCTTCAAAAAAAAACTCCACTATACCAGGGTGCATGAACAGTAAGTAAGAACTCTTACAGCCTCTAGAAAACAACTAGAAAAAGTCACCGCTGCAGGCAGCAAGGAAAAAGGACAGCATGCACATTATTGGCTGTCGTAGATGTCTCCAAGTTAGAAAGGTATACAACAGCTATAAATGAGAAATAATCAACAGACTTCAGGCAGTGTAATCACCAAAACACGAAATGTCAACAACCTCAAGGCCTTAAGATAACCACATCTTTCTGTATAGTTGCTATGGCAACACAAAAAGCGATATGAGAAATGTCAGAAATCCCACTCTAACCCAAACCAGATCAACTTCAGACCAAATATCAGATTCTTTGCTTCAATATTTACAGACCAAAACCGTAAAGCTTGTTGTTAAAAGTCTTTATATGTGATTTTTCACACTTAAATATATAAATCAAGTATATCCTCTGAAAATAACTCTGTGAGTCATGACTGTCTACAATGGGTGTAACACCCGAGTCCCACTGTCTGTGATGTTTTCAGAGTTTTCAGAGTCCTATCTTCACTTTGTTTACATCGCCCGGACGGCTGGCTGACTCCTCCCCTCGAGTATAAAAGTTGTTTAATTGAGGGACTAGAGAAAAGAAGAATAACATACTGTACTCACTGCTTAACTGTGTTTCTAGATCACGCTCATTTCAGGTAAATTTACATGCAGTGTGAAGATACGAGCAGAATAAAGATCGCTAGCATTAGCATGCTAACACAACAATGCACCGCGAGTCGTTTTGGTTTCATGCTGGTGCTCAAGGGCGACATCTGCTGGATCAAAAAAATCACATATAAAGCCTTTAAAGAGCCTCAATCTGGTGCAAACGCAGCAAAGTGAACACTGCAGAGCTTTAGGTCGTCAGCAATACGACTGCATCACCTGGTCAGTTTATGAAAACAGGTTCCAGGATCGACGAGGACAGAAAATCTCTCCTTCATAGTTGTAGATCATTTTTCAAGATGGCTTTCTACAGCATATAGTTTTATCTTCTTTTTTTAAAATTGGACTTTCCTCTTTTTTTTTTGTATCGTTTAACTTGATTTCAACATTTCGAGCATATTTCTGCTCGTGAAAATCCTTTGGGCTGCTGCAATGTGTTTTACCTTTTTCAGTCGCTGTAGTTTTTTTTAACTGAACAGTCAAAAAAAAAAAAAAAAAAACATGTTCCGAGACCTTCACAAAAAGCAGGTACAGTGAGTCCAACTCTACAGATCATCTTGAGGTCTCAAAGCTTCAGTTACACTCTTCATTTCTTTCTCAAACAATCTGCACCCTGCTGTCCTGATTCTCTACTTGTTCTTATTTTAGCTCAAACTGATTTCTTCCTCAATATTTATATCGGCACACACGCTGACAACTCCTTAGTGTATATGCATGGCTTTAGAGGAAGTGAGACAAACTGCAGAGAAAAAGCTGACAGTACATTTGGAGCATCACTACAACAATTCAGACCTGACACCTGAATACATTATGGCAGACAGTCGGACCAGAAATCAGACAGACGGGAAGAGAGACATGCAGGCAGACAGAGCTGTCTAAAGTCTGCTGCCTCAGCACTTCACATCTACAAACCCTGAACACAAACCAACACACATTTAAAGAGAGAGGTGGAGGTGAGAGTAACGACCTGTCAGAAAGAGAGCGTCCAGCTGGCTTCTTTATACATCCACTCACACCAACAAGAAAATCAAACCGGAGCAAAGCCATGAGCAGACCCGACAGCCGAGCAGTTCAGAGGAACTCATCAACACACCATGTTCCACAGGGCAGGGGTCCAGGTTTCTGAAAAATTACTCTATGGGGGGGAAATAGAAGTAAGGGGCTCTGTTTATTCCCAACTTTTCAAGTTTCTAAGAAATGAACTGATTTAATGAAAAACAGAATTAAATGAATGAATACAAAAATGTTGTCAGTTCCATTTAACGTTTAGAAATATTTCATGACTTTGTGTTTTTTCTTTGGTGCGTTAAAGCTGATCGGATTCTTACAGGCCGGCAAAAAGCTCGTTAAAAGAGAATCACACTGGTGGCGCAGTGGTTAGTGCGTGCGCCCCACGTACGGAGGCTATAGTCCTCCAAGCGGGCGGCCCAGGTTCAAATGTCATTCCCCACTCTCTCTCTCTCTCCCTGATTTCTGACTCTATCCACTGTACTATCTCTCCATTAAAGGCCCAAAAAAAAGAGAATCACAAAAATGAAAGCATTAAAGTCGATGAGCTCAGCCACCAGACGACACGTCTAAAATCACAAGGGAAACTAAGACACCCAACAAAGACATGAGCTGCAACAGTGTGAGGAAAGTCAGTAACATGAGAAGGAATGGAAAATAGAAGATGTGATGAAGCCATCTGGTCTTCATGAGAGCAACTCAGATACCTAGAAGTTGAATATTTACAGATACAGAGAAGCCCTCGGATACTGCTACAGAAAAAAATAAACATATCATTGATAGAGAACAATGTAAGCCTGCATTATTACTATACATTACATCTCTACATAACATATCGGTGTATCTTTAACCAGTTGATTTTTTGAGGGTATAAGTAGTAATGTTTGAGACTGACACATTGATTGGCTCACTAAGCTCATAGACTCATTTGAAGTTGTGATACTTTCAGTCTCAGTGTCAGTATCAGCTCTAGAGGGGAGAGTATAACGCGTCTTGTCTGTGTCATGCAAAGAGTTAAGTTTTAAGGTTTTGGTACCAGAGGGGAAAGTGGGACACCACCAACGGTCTGAATCTATATTCTACCTTTTTACACTTTTGATCAAAGGTTACAGCACAGCCTTATGAAAAGAAGTGATTCTTTGTTCATGTGTCCTCACAGGTCGATGATGATCATAAATAAGAACCGGGCAGACAGAAAGAAAGCCGTTGAATGTGAACGATCATTATGCTAAACATGTGCAGCATATAGAGAGGCGTTCAATGACACAAAGACAATGAGCTTATTCTTCCTTCTTCCTGTACAAACACTGAGCAGAATCCTTTATTGCATTGAAGCGCTGTAGGCTGTTTATTCATGCATGCTTTTTTTTTAATGTGTTGCGATGAGCGTTAAGATGTAAAGGGAAACATGTGACACTTTGAAACACATCACTGAGAGCAGACACACAAACGAATGGAAAACACAAAAGGTGTGTGTTTTAGTGACAATACAAAGAATTCAGCAACAATTATTGCCCTTAGTTTCATTTTTATTAGTACTTAATAAGCATACAGATACTCTCGGCTCATCTGTTATTGTGTCTGCGTTATGTTTCTTTCTTTGCCCAGGACGAGCTGTGTGTGTGTGTGTGTGTGTGTGTGTGTGTGTGTGTCATCTGATATCACCTGCATTTGCGTTTCACAGTGTGTGAGCATGGTATTTCTACTCGGGGTATATATCGTGAGCAAACACACGTACAAATAGTAAAAAAAAAAAAACTATTTTACCAAGTGTTTGAGCCACAATGTAAGAGTATATAACGCTGCGTGAAAGGCAAAAAAACATTTACACCATTTTTTTTTACATTCATCTTTCTACAGTAGAAGAAGGAGCCGGAGTTATTATTGCCTGTTCCTTTTAAGACAAGAGACGTCCCCTCATGTCCAAGCTGTGGTTTCAAAATAACAAGCCCCCCCCCTTTTGTGATCAACATCAAAACACATCTCTTTGACATGAAGTATAGTTCAGTTCACAGCCTTTTGCTCTATAAGCTAGATTTTAAAAAACAATAACAGAACAACGAGTAAAGAAATCGTTCCACTGTTCTTTTGTAAAAGCAGCTTTTTCAAAAAAAAAAAAAAAAAAAAAAATCAGCTCTGCAAAAGATTTCAAACGATAAGTCGCCTTTTCCCACAGCGGCAACTTCAAAAAAAAAAAAAAAAGAAAAGACGGTGTGATAATTCTCTCAGCACCGTCGAAAAACACACACACGTTCTTTTATTGTGAAAATCGTACAGCCCCTCACCCGATAAAGACGGTGTCCTGATTTCATACCGTAAAGAAGATGCTCAGTTTGCACATATTACACTCATTTTTTTGCACAGTTTACATTTTCTATTTACACTCTACTGCCTTCAAATTGCCTTATTTTCTTGTATATTTGTATATATTATTATTGTTTTTATTATTATTATTATTATTTTTTTATTTGGCTATGTTTAATTTGAATATGTTATTGTTGGCATTCATTGAAAGAATTTCATTGTACAGGGAAACATGTTTCCTACTGTGCACATGACAGTAAACATTTTGAATCTTGTATGCAGCTGAGCGTCCGTTTGTCGAGCACGAGTCAATCAACAACTCCTTCAGTTCTCTTTGATTGAGTAAGAGGAAGTCAAATGTCTCTGATTGCAGCTTTTATAAAAGTGAACATGTTCAGTCTTCTTTGCTCCTCGGTCAGAGGAAATGCATTGATTTCAGGATTTAGACTAAAGCAGACTTTTGCATGTGATCAGTGATCGACTGTTGTTTCTAGTTTCTGTCATTTTACAGACCAAAACAATTGAAATCAAAATCCAGGATCATTCAAGGATTATATCGATTCTACACTAAGATTCATGGTGTACATTATTTTGAAGTAAGAATGCAAAAAGGGACAAAAAGTTTGAATTGTTTTTATGATTAAATAAATGCAATGTGCAAACTCAAGTAGACTTTAAAATAACTTTAAAGTCTCTCTAAACTTTTCAGAGAAATGTTCCTGGAGTAAAGTAACAAAGTTTTCTAAAAAAAGAACTACAAGAACAGTCTTCATTCCCCTCACAATGAAACTGACATCATGTTTACTGTCTGATACTAAACACTCAGAGTATCAGCTTCTTCTCAGTATGTAGTATGAATCCAGGACACCGTCACACAGTCTGAAACCTTAACGCTCTAATGGCAGCTGGAAATGGAAGTAGAGCCTCTTTCTTCTTCTCCTCACAATCACAACAGCTCTTTCCCCCCCACACACACACGCACACACACACGCACACACACAAAAAAAAACACACTCTCTGGTGTTAAATTGAAGAGAAGAAGAAAAAGAAGAGAAAGCACTGGGCCCCAGTATTTGGCTTCAATGTTCAAAAACCAAAGCAAGAAAAAAAAAATACATTAAAGTCAACACAATCTGCTTCAATACTTAGAAATGTCTTGAATTGCGTTGGAATATTATTATTATTATTATTATTATTCATATATTATCTTACAAATATATATAACAGTTTCGATTGACAAAAGAAGTAGACACTTAATCGACGTTCTCCTTTCATTCACGTCGAGCAACACGCTCACACTCGAGCTCTGAAACGTCCGTTATATATACGATATTGTCTGTTACGCATGGCTTTATATATTCTGTATTACACACACTGTATTTACAGCAGCCTTTGATTTTTCCTCCTTCACAAAGGTCCATTCGTTAAGGGAAGCTATTGTTAGTCACCACAATAAAGGGCTTTGATTGGTTCAGGCCCTTTTTTTTTTTTTTTTGTTTTTCCTGATGTGCTCCCAAACCAATGGGAGTGAAATGGCTGACACTTCCTACAGTGAAAAAAAAGAAAGCAAATAAACACGCATTAAAACACACGCTAACACACACGCACTCTTAATTCTCTGCGGGGGAGGTACAAAAGAGGAACCTGGGGCAATAAAAGGAAAAGAGAGAGAAGACACTGAAGCGGGAACAAACAGATTTCAGTTTGGACTGACTAATAAAAGCAACAACAAAAGACACATTTTGTCTTTTTTCCAAAGGAGACAGACCTGAGTAAGACAGGTCCTATAGACAGGCTGAGCAGGCGGACACACAGGTCGCCTGACTGCAAATACAAAAGCAGCTTATACGCACAGATGCAGTATATTGAAGTTTACATTGTGATATAAAACATGTACAAGATCATTTAGGTTAAGTACAGTCGACACACTGAGAAACAACAGTTTAAGTTTAAAGAGTTTAAGGCTTGAACAGGACAAAAGCAACACCGTGTTTGTGTGTGTGTGTGTGTGTGTGTGTGTGTGTGTGTGTGTGCGTCAGTGTGTGTGTGTGTAAATAAGTGCCAGAATCAAAGAGCACTATGGCTTACTTTCACTTGAGCCATTTGCATTCCCCACTTCTAATAAACTCATTACCTACTGTAGGGATGCAAAAATTGGCCACCTCAGAAAGGCCACTAGAGGGAGCTGTGACATCCAGCAGACGCTCCCCTCTATAAGTGTTAAGCTTTAAAGTAGGTTTGGTTGGTACTAGAGCCTCTTCCTCTTGAAGTAGTCGGCGTACTGGCCTCCCAGGCCCTGGGAGTGCTGCCCGATGTAGGCACCGTCTGATGATGTCACTTCCTGCACTGCCAGCTGAGGGTACTCTCTCTTATGGCCCCTCGTCTGGTTCTGAAAAGACACAAATTAAAAAACTAATCTCTCATATCTCTCATGTTAAAATGAACCGCTGCATCTACAAGTGTTCACCAGGCTAGACAGGTTCCAGTAGACCTTTAAGATTTTATTGAAGAACATTTGTCCTCACAAGGACATCCTCTATTTCATATAAAATCGAATACACTCCTAACTATAAATAGTATTTTGCATGATGCAATCATTAAACACATTTTAAGATTAAGTCAAGTAAGTACTTATTTTTGTTAGTAATTGTTATTCACAAGTTTTTTTCTCAGACTTTAGGAATTAAAAAAAATGCTGTGATTCCCAAACTGGCAGGACCTGGAACAACAGAAAAACAGGGACAACCGGAACAAACATTACAAAGTCACAAATGTTTCAAATACCTCCGAACAATGAGCATAAACCAACCACTGACTCTCATCCTCGTCCCTCAACGCTACTTCTATGTTGTGTTGTTCTCTTAGTTTTTGCTTTGTTTTTTGTTTTTTCCTGTCAAAGCGTCTTTGAGTATTTAGAAAAGCGCTAAATAAATCTAACTTATTATTATTATTATTATAAAAAGGAAAAAAAAGACACTGAAGATAAAATGGCTTATTAGAAAAAGAAAGAGGAAAACAATGTTAATAGTTGTGGATTTTACCACATCTAAAATCATCCTGCATGTATGTCTGTTTAAAGGCTTTATATGTGATTTGTTGATCCAGCAGATGTCGCCCTTGAGCACCAGCATGAAACCAAAACAACTCGCGCTGCATTGTTGTGTTAGCATGCTAATGCTAGCGATCTTTATTATGCTCGTATCTTCACACTGCATGTAAATTTACCTGAAATGAGCGTGATCTAGAAACACAGTTAAGCAGTGAGTACAGTATGTTATTCTTCTTTTCTCTAGTCCCTCAATTAAACAACTTTTATACACGAGGGGAGGAGTCAGCCGGCCGTCCAGGCGATGTAAACAAAGTGAAGATAGGACTCTGAAAACTCTGAAAACATCACAGACAGTGGGACTCGGGTGTTACACCCATTGTAGACAGTCATGACTCACAGAGTTATTTTCAGAGGATATACTTGATTTATATTATATTTAAGTGTGAAAAATCGCATATAAAGACTTTAAGCTCTAGCAGTTTGAACGTCTCCAGCAGGAACACAGAGGCTGTCTGCACAAACAAATGTAAGTGTGTCTAGAGATTAGCTCAGAGACATCCTGTCTCCTCACATCATCCTGCTCTCTGTCTGAGAAAAACACCACACCAAGCAGTGAGACACCACAGTCTCTTATATTGTTTTGGAACTTTAACGGACAAAATCCCGCCCATAGTGGCTATTTCAAATTAATATCTTAAAGCCTAAGAGCAGAGATCTTCTACCACAGCTCACGTCTGCAAACAGCTCACACTGCCCACTAATATGAAGACTTCAGAGGAGAGACACTCGAGCAGGAAGCTGCAAAAATGAAATGTTTGGATTCTGTCACCTGAGCTGAGCGAGCTAACTCCGAGCTTCCAGTTCATAACAGATCATTACCTGAAAATGTACAGAAGTTGTTTGTGTTTACATCTAATGAGGAGGATCATAGACAGAGATTTAATTTTTAAAAGTCCATTTGCACGCACTACATTAAAACAAATGTGTATTTCAGTAAATGGAGGTAAATTATGGAATTCTCTCGATAATCATTTAAAATGCTGCTCAACTATCATTCAATTTAAAAGACTGTATAAAGAAAAGGTTCTGTATTGAGTTAATCTAACTGATTGTATTTGATTGTTTCTATATTGTTGATCTATTTTATTGTTTTGTGAGAGAAAGAGAAAACAACAGGTTAGCCATCTTATTCTGTTAAACGGTATCTTGTGTTATTAGGAAAAGGGGGGCAGGTATTATAAGTTTTCTTCTTCCTGCTTCCTGTTTGCTCATGAACAGTGTTTCAGTATTATGAGAACATATTTTTTGTTTTGTATTATTGTGTTGAAACCAAACACTGAAATGAGCAAATAAATCAAAAATGAAAATGAAAATGAAAATGAAATAATTGAAAAAAAAAATTAAAAGGGGCAAAAAAAAAAAAAGTTGTTTATCCCCAGCTTTAGTCGTAAACTAGGGTGAATCCTTTAAAAAAAAAAAGAATATCTGTGTGAATCTCCACTCACGTAGTAGTAAGTGTTCCAGTCGGTAGCGGCAGTGTGTGGGTGCGTGACTGGGTTCGGTGCGGCTCCGGCCGGGTGCGGCGGTCCGAGGAAGCCGGGCATTAAAGGCAGGGTGCTGTAAGCCGGGAGCACGGCAGCAGCTGGAAGGACGGCCGGCGGAGGGGCGGCACCGTTACTGACCGCGTGCAGAGACACTCCTAGAGGCTTACACACATCCACCTCCTGAGAGACAACACACAACAACAAAGAAATGATAAACACTCTTTAAGCTCTTACATCACAGGGTCCATTATTGTTAAAAGCACCTAGTCATCATTTCTCAAATGAATTGACTCACTGTTCATTATTTACTTTTCTTTTATGTTACTGTTATGCCCCATACAAAGTCATGTTTAAAGTCTTTATATGTGATTTTTCACACTAAAATGTAATATAAATAAAGTATATCCTCTGAAAATAACTCTGTGAGTCATGACTGTCTACAATGGGTGTAACACCCGAGTCCCACTGTCTGTGATGTTTTCAGAGTTTTCAGAGTCCTATCTTCACTTTGTTTACATCGCCCGGACGGCCGGCTGACTCCTCCCCTCACGTATAAAAGTTGTTTAATTGAGGGACTAGAGAAAAGAAGAATAACATACTGTACTCACTGCTTAACTGTGTTTCTAGATCACGCTCATTTCAGGTAAATTTACATGCAGTGTGAAGATACGAGCATAATAAAGATCGCTAGCATTAGCATGCTAACACAACAATGCAGCGCGAGTTGTTTTGGTTTCATGCTGGTGCTCAAGGGCGACATCTGCTGGATCAAAAAATCACATATAAAGCCTTTAAAGACATCTTACTTGTTGTTGTGTTACGGTGCCACCTTGTGGTGTTTGCTTGTATTTATCTATCTTACTTTTCCTGTCATAGAAACTGAAAGTAAAATAGTCGACCATGAGCCAGTGAGTTTGTAATTCTTTGTAACATAACAATAAGTAGGGTCTTTTACCTGCTTTTTGTAAAGTGTCTCGACATAACAGTTGTTATGAGTTGACGCTATACAAATAAAAATTAATTGATTGATTGATTGAGTCGGCTGCAGCACTTTGGATAGCTCAGTAGTTTCACATGTTTCTTCTGCTAATGCAACGTCTGTAAGTATAAACGTTGATACTATGTGTATTCATTTTAGAAAGGACTTTTTTTGTATCTATATAGATGCTAACTGCTAAGCTAGTGTTAACTTTACCATTCATTTGTTTAAGATGCTATATGCTAGTGCTGTGTGGCTACTTTAGCTTGTTTAACATGTGTAGACATGCACAGTCAACTGCCTTATTGTGTTTATTAAAAAGGACCTTTTTGTATTGTTTTCAGTTTAAAAAAAAAAAGAAACCTCAGTAAACTTCATGAGCAACATTTCGTGGAGTTTTTTTGGGGACTGTTTAGCTGGTTGGATAGTTAGCTTCAGCAGCTAGCGAGGCCTACACAGTTACAGTTTTTCACTGACTCGATCCAGACGAGAACAAGCTGTGAGCCTAAATATGATTCTGAGCACTTTGCCGCATGTCATTCCCCACTCTCTCACTCTATCCACTGTCCACTACAATAAAGACAAGAAATAGACCAAAAACTTATTTTTTTTAAGTAAAAAAACTACTACTTGGTAAAAAAAAGTAGATTTTTGTTGATTTTAAATTGTTACTATTTTCCCTTTTTAGAATTCCTTTAAAAGAATTGTATGTATTTTACAGTTCTTTTAAAAGTGATTTTTATTCTTTAATCTTGCCTTGTTTATTATTGACCTGCCTGTTTTCATATTTGCTGTCCTTGTAAAGCACTTTGTAACTTGTTTTTGAAAAGTGCTCTATAAATAAAGATTATTATTATTATTATATAAACTTGTTTGAGGAAGCAGACTTGTGCATCTCTATAGTTTATCATAGTTTAGTTGAGGATGGTGATACATGCAGTGAGTACATGAAGGAGCTATGTTTGACTGGATGTGTTTGAATAGTATATGTACAGTATATGTTCAGTATATAGTATATGTACAGTATATAGTATATGTACAGTATATAGTATATGTACAGTATATGTTCAGTATATAGTATATGTACAGTATATAGTATATGTTCAGTATATGTACAGTATATGTTCAGTATATAGTATATGTACAGTATATGTACAGTATATGTTCAGTATATAGTATATGTACAGTATATAGTATATGTACAGTATATGTTCAGTATATAGTATATGTTCAGTATATGTACAGTATATGTACAGTATATAGTATATGTACAGTATATAGTATATGTACAGTATATGTTCAGTATATAGTATATGTACAGTATATAGTATATGTTCAGTATATGTACAGTATATAGTATATGTTCAGTATATGTACAGTATATGTTCAGTATATAGTATATGTACAGTATATAGTATATGTACAGTATATAGTATATGTACAGTATATGTTCAGTATATAGTATATGTTCAGTATATAGTATATGTTCAGTATATAGTATATGTTCAGTATATGTACAGTATATGTACAGTATATAGTATATGTACAGTATATGTTCAGTATATAGTATATGTACAGTATATAGTATATGTTCAGTATATGTACAGTATATAGTATATGTTCAGTATATGTACAGTATATGTTCAGTATATAGTATATGTACAGTATATGTTCAGTATATAGTATATGTACAGTATATGTTCAGTATATAGTATATGTTCAGTATATGTACAGTATATGTTCAGTATATAGTATATGTACAGTATATGTTCAGTATATAGTATATGTTCAGTATATAGTATATGTTCAGTATATAGTATATGTTCAGTATATGTACAGTATATGTACAGTATATAGTATATGTACAGTATATGTTCAGTATATAGTATATGTACAGTATATAGTATATGTTCAGTATATGTACAGTATATAGTATATGTTCAGTATATGTACAGTATATGTTCAGTATATAGTATATGTACAGTATATAGTATATGTACAGTATATGTTCAGTATATAGTATATGTACAGTATATAGTATATGTACAGTATATAGTATATGTACAGTATATGTACAGTATATGTTCAGTATATAGTATATGTACAGTATATAGTATATGTACAGTATATGTTCAGTATATAGTATATGTACAGTATATAGTATATGTTCAGTATATGTACAGTATATAGTATATGTTCAGTATATGTACAGTATATGTACAGTATATAGTATATGTACAGTATATAGTATATGTTCAGTATATGTACAGTATATAGTATATGTTCAGTATATGTACAGTATATGTACAGTATAGAGTATATGTACAGTATATAGTATATGTACAGTATATGTACAGTATATAGTATATGTACAGTATATGTTCAGTATATAGTATATGTTCAGTATATGTACAGTATATGTACAGTATATAGTATATGTACAGTATATGTACAGTATATGTACAGTATAGAGTATATGTACAGTATATGTACAGTATATGTACAGTATATAGTATATGTTCAGTATATGTACAGTATATGTTCAGTATATAGTATATGTTCAGTATATGTACAGTATATGTACAGTATATAGTATATGTACAGTATATGTACAGTATATGTACAGTATAGAGTATATGTACAGTATATGTACAGTATATGTACAGTATATAGTATATGTACAGTATATGTACAGTATATGTACAGTATATAGTATATGTACAGTATATGTTCAGTATATAGTATATGTTCAGTATATGTACAGTATATGTTCAGTATATAGTATATGTACAGTATATGTACAGTATATGTACAGTATATAGTATATGTACAGTATATGTACAGTATAGAGTATATGTACAGTATATGTACAGTATATGTACAGTATATAGTATATGTACAGTATATGTACAGTATATGTACAGTATATAGTATATGTACAGTATATGTACAGTATATGTACAGTATATAGTATATGTACAGTATATGTACAGTATATAGTATATGTACAGTATATAGTATATGTACAGTATAGAGTATATGTACAGTATATGTACAGTATATAGTATATGTACAGTATATGTACAGTATATGTACAGTATATAGTATATGTACAGTATATGTAGAGTATATACCTTGGTGGCGTAGGCTTGGTTCACTGCTGCAGGTTGTGAGTAGTACTGAGTGACCGCCTGCATGTAGGAACTGTAATCCCCGTAGGTTGTGACTGGTGGAGCCTGAAACACAAGAAGGTTATTAAACACATGGTGAAGGCCAATTATTCTACGTTTTTTACTTTTATTTATCCTGTAAAGATCCTGACTGTAGTCCTGTTTTAATGATAGAGTAAACACGCTCAACTCCCTGACAACGTAAAACAAATGAGTTCTGAATCCCGGAAAAATGTTCAAACAAGTCACATGGCAATTAAAAATACAAATTTGGAGTGCTGTCCTAATTTCATTTTTATACCATTTATGATTAAATGATTTAATAAGAAACCAACATTGCACATTTTTTGTGAAAAAAACTGAAGGTTTACATTTTTTAATGATACCAGCTTGAAAACAGAAATTCTGTTGTTACAGCAGTAATTAATTAGTGACCTGGCCGATGATTTTTTTAGGTTGTCATGGTGCTAACCTGTGACCTTTAAGACTTGACTGCACCCTGGCCGAACAGTTCTAGTATTTCATTCAAGATCTACAGGACTGTCAAGGACTAAACATCTATCAATCTGTAGATGTTGGAAGTTTGAATGCTGGATTTTAGTTTGTTGAATCTATTTTTAATCCTTATATTTAGTGTATTTAGTGAAGTGGTGGCATTTTGCCCCTTCCTTGAGACAAAGCCATGCAGCAAAGAAACAGCTGAACAAACCTGGGCCGTCCAGGGACACAGTATCAGTATATTGCATGTTTCACGCCAGCGACTGCAAAACTCCCCCCCCCCCACCCCACAATTTTACCAAAAACCATCTGAAAACTGCTTCTCACTATGATATAAAACAACATACAAAGCGATCAATTTGAATCTAATTCTGTCTGCCATGAATTTACAACACTTCTCCCTGTCCAATACATACATCCTGTTTAGTGTTTACTCCTCATTTATCTCTTCATTGTCTATTAGTAAGAACATATTCTGACCTGACCTTACTGTAGGAACAGAGACCAACCAGCCTGCATGTTTATGGTCAAATAAATAAATACATTCTAAGTTTGCACATTTAAAAAACAGACGCAATACTGTTAAAAATAAAAAGAATTACCTGAGTGTGCTCCTTGGTGTAGTCTGTGGCCGTGCTGTCCTGTGAAGCAGCATTGCTGTATGTGTGAGCTTGTGCTGCTTGATAGTGCTGGTACCACTGCTGCATGGCCTCCTATGGCACGCACACACACACACACACACAACCCACACACACACACATCAGAAAACATTGCGGTGCTAGCAGACAGATCGATGTTTGCTCAATAAATTTCTCGTCTCTGCAGGTTATTTGCCTCCTTCTTTATTTCTGTCTCTCTTTCTTTGTCATTATTTTTTTTTGTCCTTTCTGCCGATGGCTCTGCCCTGTTCCTCTTCATTGTCTCCACTTTCCAGACAAATTAAACCAAACGTTTTATTGGTAATCTAATCACGATTCATTAGTCTGGATGAGTAGACTGTAATTAATATTTGAAATTGGGTTTGTATAACGCTGCAAATATCAGATGTGTCACTTGCTGCTTGAGGAAGAAAAACAATGATGATAGAAACAGAGAAAGAAGAGAAAGGGATAAGAAAGAGAGAGAAAGGTGCAGACAAGCAGCGAGGAGAAAAGGATTCATCACTTGTTCAGAGAAGGAAGTGTTGAGAGAGAGGAAGGAGCAGGGACAGATGGAGAGACAGCGCGCTATCTGCCAAATCCTATCTCATTCTCTCTGTCCAAATATCCCCACCAATCCTCGTCTCTTACACCTCCCTGCCTCCAACACTTACATCTCACTCTGTCACTGCTGCAACCCATCCACTCATTATGCATCCATCCATCATCTATTCAGCTGACACCCATCACTCACTCTTTTGTTTGACACATTTTAGGATGAGTAAAGCCGGATACCAATTTAAGCATATCCACATTTTTCTATGACAAGTTGCTATGAGTGTGAAAATCAAAAATTATAAACGTTGTACTGATGTATCACAGGTTGGGGTTGTGTTAATGTCTATCTTTCACTGCAACTGAAAAGACAATTAAAAGGTAAAACAACATCATTTGAAACCAATGGGCGACTGTAACACAACAGCTAACATTAGCATACAACCACATGCTAGCTAACAGTAGCCTATTGTTGGACTGTGTTACAATATATGATAGGAGGGGCATACATCGGTATTAAGTGATGTTAGCTAGCTGATGAGACTTTGTTCTTCTAATAAGTTATGTACTATTTACTAGTTAGCGTTAGCTGTTTGGTCTTAGTTGTTCTAATTAGTTTATATTTGTGTTGTTTTGATTACTCCTTAGCTACTGATCGCTGTTAGCCAACATCGACTTTCTAGCTAATATCACCATTTTATCGTCTAACAAGATATCATAGGAAAGGCATAAATTAGCATTTCAGTCTTTGTATCTTAGCTTTTTTGACACGTTAACAAATGTGTTGTTTAAAAAAAAAAACAGGTAATTGTTTAGCTACAAGCTAAAAAAAACCAGCTAACATTCAACCTTTTCCATTGCAGTTTTATTGTGTTTTTTTATAAGTGTATTTTGCACAATACAGCATGTGACCTTAAAGGCTTTATATGTGATTTTTTTGATCCAGCAGATGTCGCCCTTGAGCACCAGCATGAAACCAAAACAACTCGCGCTGCATTGTTGTGTTAGCATGCTAATGCTAGCGATCTTTATTATGCTCGTATCTTCACACTGCATGTAAATTTACCTGAAATGAGCGTGATCTAGAAACACAGTTAAGCAGTGAGTACAGTATGTTATTCTTCTTTTCTCTAGTCCCTCAATTAAACAACTTTTATACGTGAGGGGAGGAGTCAGCCGGCCGTCCAGGCGATGTAAACAAAGTGAAGATAGGACTCTGAAAACTCTGAAAACATCACAGACAGTGGGACTCGGGTGTTACACCCATTGTAGACAGTCATGACTCACAGAGTTATTTTCAGAGGATATACTTGATTTATATTATATTTAAGTTTGAAAAATCACATATAAAGACTTTAACAAATGTGTTGTTAAAAAAACAGCTAATTGTTTAGCTACAAAGCTAAAAAAAAAAACAGCTAACATTCAACCTTTTTCAAGCTAACATTGCAGTTTTCTTGTGTTTTATTGTTTTACTAGATAGGACAGGCAAGACACCTATGGTAAAGTGTATTTTGCACAATACAGTATGTGACCTTAACTTGTTTTAAATCTATATTTTTTTAACTTGTAGCTGATTTACCCTCCAGATTTTCACTGCGTTCATTGTTGTTGTTTTTTTGTTGATCATGTAGAAGCCGGGAAATTGTTATGATTGTTTGATCCTAAATGTGACACAACAGTACAAAACTTATAATTTGAGCTCACATCCTCATGACAGAGGAAAATGGATGCTGTGTGAGTCTTGCATTTATCTTTGTATGTCTTCATTAGTGTGTCTCTTTGCAGTGTGTCTGTACATGCTGCAGTACCTGTGTGTAGGCCTGGTTGTATTGGCTGTAGTCAGTGGAGGTATCAGTGGTATAAGGAGCTGTGGTTGTTGCTGTACCGCTGTGGGGGTAGGAGCCAGAGCTTTGGGAGACGACGGGAGCAACCGGGCTGCCGTACATTCCTGAGCCGGGCTGTCCACCCTGTGCTTTATTCCCCACTGAACCTGAGTACAGGAGGGGAAACATGGAGGAGGCACAATGAGTTAAACAACACTGTAGGTACTAATGTATAGCAGACACATTGTAAAAGAAATCCTGTCTGATGTGCCCTTGAAACTGTGCTTTTGAAAGGTTGTAGCTTTATCCTTAATGAATGCAGTTTTCTATATAACCACTTCAACAAACCTTCGTCTGATTGTGGAGGAGGTTTGCATAGATGAAGAGGCTATAGTGTGACAGAAGCAATTTATTCTGTGCATTCATGAAAAAAAAAACACTATAAGTGTATCTTTGTTAACATACAGAAAATCTTCCTGCTGACATCTCTACAGCTTTAATAATGCTTTATTAGAGGTTTGGGTCGGGACTATTTCTTGGCTTAAGGGCAGCGATTTTTTGGATTCAAATCAGCAACTTAGAAAAAGAGGTGAAAACGTTCGGACATGAGTCATTAGTTTAGTACGGTGGCCCTGAAGTGCAAAACACAACAACAAATAAGAAAACACAACGACAAATAAGAAAACACAACAACAAATCACAAAACAGAACCACAAATCAAAAAACACAACAACAAATAAAAAAACACAACAACAAATTACAAAACACAACAAATTAATTTGTGATTTGTTGTTGTGTTTTCTTATTTGTTGTTGTGTTTTGTGATTTGTCGTGTTTTCTTATTTGTTGTTGTGTTTTGCACTTCAGGGCCACCGTAGTTTAGGCCTACATATTATTTATAAATATAAATATTTAAATGCACAACACTGCGGAATTAATATCTTTGTACCGTAATACAGATAATTGCATGTAAACAATAGGTAAAGGAGAAAAGCACAGGTCTTAACTGTTGTGCGTCTGTTTCCTCACCTTGCAAAACGACTCCTGGCATCACACTGGCGAGGTTCAGGTAAGGGTTGGAGGGCAGTCTGACTTCTTTTGGAGGATCGCCCAACAAGGAGCTCTGACCACTGCCCACCTGAAGAGACACACACACAGAAAACAAAATGCAGGCTTTAGGTTTGCTGCTATTTTGTTGTTGTTGTTGTTTTTTTACAGCAAATTTTATCAGCCTACCAAACAACCTCTGATCCTACAACTGTAAACTGATCAGGCCTGTTCTGTCGAAAATGAGTTTTACCCCATTTAAACCAACATACCTCTGTCAATGTCAGGTTTTTAAATGTTGAAAAGATTCTGCTGAATAGGCTCCGACAGCCTTGGAGAATTGTACATTCTGTTAATTACATGCTCCCTCCATTAGAGAGACTTTGGAGAAGAAAGCACCGGGACAGGAAACAGTTCCCTGAAGAACTTCTACGCTGTGATTATCTCTGCACACTTACTTATTATAGACGATGATGTTAGCCTGGTGAGTGCAGAGACAGAAAGCTCTTCAGCTCGTGCAGAGAGTAAACACAAGTGAACAGGCAAGTAGGCTGGAGGACAAGGAGCCTCAAACTGTAACAGTAAGGGCAGTAAGGATGCATTATGGGAAAGGAAGATGTCTTGAGGGAGGCTGTTAATAGGCTCATCTGGTTTGTGTGTTTGTGTGCCTGAGGTTGAGACCAAATGAGACTCAATTAGAAACAAACAACCGACCTCAGGAGAGGACAGAGGAGAAAACAAGTCTGTATAGAGAGCTAACTGGCTAACTACATGCAGTACCCTAGTGTTAGTAAAATAGTTTATTATAAGACAAGAATCTATGGAAGCCCATTTCCGCCAGTTAAAAAAATAAAGAGCTAACAAAGTCATAATTATGACATAATAAAGTCATAATTATGAGATAATAAAGTCATATTTATGACATAATAAAGTCATAATTATGAGATAAAGATCAAATTGTTCTCTTTGTTTATCGTGTCCCTTGCTCAAGTGGTTTATTCCGTGACTTCTGCTCCAGGAGCCTGTCCTTGAACGTAGTCTTCAATGTGACCGCGATGCATCCTTGAATGTCTTACAGTAGTTATGTATTTATTTCTGTTGTCCTTAAACTTAGCTTTTTATCTGGCCCTTGTGGGTGTCATTGCCCAAACAGACCACATGAGGGTATCATCGTGTCAACGCTTACTTTTGTTATCTCATAATTTTGACTTTTTAATTCATAATCTCTCTTTTTATTTTTTTAACTGGCGGAAATGGGCTTCCACAAGAAGCAGATTCTTAACTGAAAACGTAATTGTGATGAAAACAAGTGAGAAAGAAAGTCCCATTCACAAAATGAATGCTTACTATGTATTATTTCCCACCATGTTGAAGACAATCTGGTTGCTATCAGAGAAAAGCATTTGCCTTTTTAGTTAAGCTAACGCCAAATAAACGAATGTTAGCTACTGTGTCCTTCACTAAAAGTGAAAGAAAATTATACCTTGGTGACCACTGGCAACTTCACTATAGAAATTAGATTTGGTAAACTAATCTGTTGGTAATCAGCAATTTCTGTCTTCTAGGGTGAAGTATTACATGGTGATAGTTCTAACTAGTAGCTTTAGCTTCTTTTAGCATCATGAAGGCAAGTACAAGTTTCCATCATGGGCATTTTTATGAAATTTGTATGTGATTCTCCTTTAAAGAGGTCATATTCTGCCCTTTTTGGGGTTTGTATATTTAATCTATGTACCTACTAAAGTATGTTCACAATAGATAAAGTTATAAAAAAGTGTCTGTTTTCATGAACTGCCGCTCCATGCACCGGCTCTCTTCTGACTCTCTCTCTAAGGCTCTGAAGTGTCCACGTTCAGAGTCCCCACGTGTGCCAAGTCTGATCTGATTGGTCGGCCTGTCGGCTCTGCCGTAATTGGTCAGTCGTTCAGCCACTCTGGCTCCGAGGGCCGGGGAGCAAAAACATTAGCAGCTTTGCACTACTGTGCTACCGCAGGCTACGGCATATTGTGGGCGTGCTACAGAAGTTAACGGGCGTGCAACATGAGCTGTTGGGCTTAGATCAGTGATCTCACACTGACAAGACGTCACACTGACAGATTTTTTTCGAGGGGGGCTAGAACCGAGCGTTACAAGCAGCTAATGCTACAGCTAACAGGAGGACATAGGAGAAGCCGCGTTTCCGCAGACTTTGAATTTTTGCACATAGATGTGCCTAAACATGCACAGGACACTTGGAAAACACACTAAAGAGCATATAAAACCAGAAAAAGCAGAATATGGGCCCTTTAAATGGAGTCAGCTAAGAACATCCTAGTCTGAAGGCAGTTTTTGAAGACAAAAAAACACCACAAGAAGCTAGAGCTGGCTTAATGAGCTAGCTATCTTAATCTGCCAGTTAAGGTTGACATTTTTGCTACTGAAATTATAGGTTGTTTGCTCAAATAAGAAAAATTTGGCAGTTTTGGTCTATCTCTGTCTGTAATGAAGGAAACATTATTCATGCAATGTCTTGAATTTTCAGCAGAACTTGACAGTGAGTGTTTTAAGTATATTAAAGAATAAAAGCCATAGCAACAGTTACTAAGGGAGGCATGGTTTAGCGGATGATTATTTCCTTCTTCCTTTTTTTCCCCCCCAAGCCACAATTCAAGATATACATTAAATGTACTATGGCTGTGTCTGAAATCCCATTTTTATATAAAGTATGACATCTGTTTGTGTATAGTGCATTCTGAATTTAAATATGCAATTTGTTGAATGCAAGAAAGGCCCTGATGTAAACTAGATTGGCCATATTTGAAGGTAGATGCAGAGTGGGTTTTGATGGCACCGTGTTGTGTGTTCATGTTTTTTTGCTCGGCTCACCATGCTAGCCAGGTGGCATCCATCTGAGCCGTTGTGCTGCCCCGTCGATGTGTACACTCCTCTAGCGGGGATGGGCGGAGGCGGGCCCAGGCCTGAGTTACTTATGCCCAAGGAGTAGCTTTGTCCCTGCAGATGGGAGCCCACGAGTGTCCCAGGAGGAGCTGGCTGCCTGTCACAGGTGGTGATGCAAGAGGAAGAAGAAGAGGAGGAGGAGGTGGCAGAAGATGTTGCGGGGATTAAATGGCCGCTGTTTTGATCGACTCCGCCCACGCGACCGTGGAGGTACGGCATCACACCTGCTGCTGAGACAACGACCGTGGCGTTGTTGGTAGACGTTTGCACCGACTCCGGTACCAACTCTGTAAGGTAAGAAAGGAAAGGTAAGAGAAGAGAAGAGAAAGGAAAAGAAAGAAGGGAACAAGTAAATAAGGCAAGTTAAAGAAAAAACTGAAATATATAAATATAATTAAGGGGCTTGGGATAAGTAGTATAAGGAATGACAAGCAAAGAAGAAGAAACCAAACAAAAAGAAAAAGGGGCAAAAGAAAGTAGGGGAGGTTAAATACAATAAAACAGGTGAGAAGTGGAAATGAAAAGGAAAGAGAAAGACATTTAAAAAAAAAATGGAAGAAATCAAGGGAGGGGAAATGAAAGAGGAGAAAATGGAAACCAGAAAAGCGAGTTTAAAGTGGGCAAAAGTTTGGTGAAACATCAAATACAGCACAAAGGAGCAATGTAAAGCAAAGGATGATAAGTGAAGGGAAATGAAAGCACAGCGAAAGGGAGATTCCAGATAACCACATGAAATGGATTCTGCTGATGGCCATCAGTGTCTGTGTCTCCTCTGGACAGAAAAAAAAGAAATCACTCAGACGGCTGAGAAACTGAGCGCTGTGGGCCGACCGTCTCTGCAGAGCCAGCTGTAATATTTGGGAATAGGTTTTACCGCTCATACATCATCACTTATCACGATTATTTACAGGCAGGCACTCTGCTGCTCACTCCTCCTAGTTCACTCACTCCAGGGTTCAATAAACACACACACACACACACACACACACACACACACACACACACACACACACACACACTTACACAAACACACACAAAAAAGCAGGATCACAAACACAATCACACTTATTATAAATCCAATATTGCCGTGACAAATGGCCTCCACAGCACGATAAAATAATCAGCTCTAACAAGCCTTAAGCTAACAATCCCAGCAGCCTCACACACACACACACACACACACACACACACACGCCCATGCACGCACACATAAATTCATGCTCACACACAGACACAGCAGCTGCTTGTTTTTTTCCTGCACTCACTCTGTGATATATCTTTTCCATTTAAAACAACACAGCTTTTCTCAGCTGGGGGATTTGAATTGTAAAATGCACTGCGGTTTCCTCGCGAAATGTTTTGCACTCTAATTTACAACTGTGAGGCGTTCAGGAACCTGCAGAGGGGCATCCCTGACACCTGACGGTTACATCTCATGATCGAAGGTTGACCCCGCTCGAAACGCTCCAAAATGAATCAAACGAGAGATTCTCTCTTCAAACGAGAACAATACAAGAGAAAATATAAAGTTCTCTTCAGGATACAGAGGCTATCATGTATAATTGTGTAAAATTACCGCCTTTAAAGGACTTCTGGTCAAACAGAACTCAAATAAAGTGTGACATTACTCAATTTATCATTTTAAAACAAAAAAAAAAAACTGAAAAACTGTAACCTCCACCGTAACTCATTATTTATTCAAACTGCAATATAATAATAATGAATAATATGTCCATGATAACAAAGTGCAATAATCTTGAAAATGTGTATATATTCCATCTGACTCTTATTTGTGTAAATATTTCTTGTACCTATTATTAATATCTTACTTACATTCCTATTCTATTTGATTCATATTTTTATTACTATATTTCTGCTATATTTTATATTTTGGAGCAACTGTAACGACCGAATTTCCCTCTGGGATAAATAAAGTATTTCTGATTCTGATTATGTTTTATAAGATGTCGTAAGAGGAGCCCTTACTAGTTCAAGTCTCGCCTGTGTGGGTTAACATTCATAAAGTTTAATTAAGATTTACAAGAAACTAGATCCCGACATATGAATCGTCCAGCCAATTTTATTATCCGATATTAGCAAATCAAGTGACTGTCGTATGGGCTCATTTTATGTGCATATATGCACAGATATTACTAGATTTATTTACCAGTGAAGTAACATTTCATTTGAGTTTCATTGTATTAAACTACGGCTGCACGGTCCTGCAGTGGTTAGTGTTGTCGCCTCACAGCGAGGAGGTTCCTGGTTCAAATCCTTGTGGGACAGGAGCCTCTCTGTGGGGAGTCTGTATGTTCTCCCTGTGCATGTGTGGGTTCTCTCTGGGTACTCTGACCTCCTCCCACAGACCAGAGACATGCTCGTTAGGTTAATTGGTGACTCTTAAAATTGCCCGTAGGTGTGAATGTGAGTGTGGCTGGTTGTCTGTCAGCCCTGTGATTGGCTGGTGAACAGTCCAGGGTGTAACCCCGCCTCTCGCCCAATGGCAGCTGGGATCTGCTCCAGCCCCCCCCCGCCATAGTGGATGGATGTATGACACTAGCATTTCTCTTTTTTTTTTTGTCACCCCTAAATTCATATCAGTCAGGACCTACAAGACACACCTCAAAATGTCAAGAGAATAATTATAATATTCTTTGAGTTGATACATTTTAGATAAAAAAATAGACAAATATTTTTTTCTTCCAAAAACAAAATTTCTTTACTTCACTGTTTGTTCAACCATAAAAAACTACATGCAACTCTGCTGGTGACATCACTATCAGTTTCTTTTTGGGAACATTGGGAACAGAACTCTGCCGTAATGGGGAGAGTAGGAGATAATTATAAAAAGAAGAAGATGGGTAAGAGACATCATGTAGCTCTCAGTCTTGTGTCAGTGCTTTGTGGTAATTACAGCGAGTCATTAAACAGGGACACACTGTTCACCTGTAGGCGAGTCTCCCAGGAGACCTTTCCCCAGCTGCACGAGGCCCGGAGGACGCAGAGACAGAGCTTTCTGCATCAGCAGCCTGGACGGGTCCCCGAGCAGACTGGAGACCTGTGGAGCAGAGAGGAGGAGGAGGAGGAGGAGGAGGAGGAGGAGGAGGAGGAGAGAGGGAGGAGGAGGAGAGGGAGGAAGAGGAGGAGGAGGAGGAGGAGGAGGAGGAAGAGGAGGAAGAGGAGGAGGAGAGGGACGAGGAGGAGGAGAGGGAGGAGGAGGAGGAGTAAGAGGAGGAGGAGGTGGAGGAGGAGGAGGAGGAGGAGAGGGAGGAAGAGAAGGAGGAGGAGGAGGAGGAAGAGGAGGAAGAGGAGGAGGAGGAGGAGGAGGAAGAGGAGGAGGAGGAGGAGGAGGAGGAGGAAGAGGAGGAGAGGGAGGAAGAGGAGGAGAGGGAGGAAGAGAAGGAGGAGGAGGAGGAGAGGGAGGAGGAGGAGGAGGAGTAAGAGGAGGAGGAGGAGAGAGGGAGGAGGAGGAGTAAGAGGAGGAGGAAGAGTAGGAGAGGGAGGAGGAGGACAAAGAGGAGGAGGAGGAGGAGGAGGAGGAGAGGGAGGAGGAGAAAGAGGAGGAGGAGGAGGAGAGGGAGGAGGAGGAAGAGGAGGAGGAGGAGGAGGAGAGAGGGAGGAGGAGGAGTAAGAGGAGGAGGAGTAAGAGGAGGAGGAGGAGGAGAGAGGGAGGAGGAGGAGGAGTAAGAGGGGGAGGAGGAGGAGGAGTAAGAGGAGGAGGAAGAAGAGGAGGAGGAGAAGGAGGAGGAAGAGGGAGGAGGATGAGGAGGAGGAAGAGAGGGAGGAGGAGGAAGAGGAGGAGGAGGAGAGGGAGGAGAGGGAGGAGGAGGAAACGATGATGTAGAGGTGACAGGAAAAAGGAAAGGGGATAAGATTGAGAGAAAATGGAGATAAGAAAAACTTTGAATACAACGACAGCAATGACTTTTAAAGTATGAAATATTACACTGCAGAAGATTATCTCCTTTTTCCTTTTAAAGATTTCCTTCCCTTCACTACTACAACTTTTATTATTATTTTAAAACCATAAAGAAACTAATGAGGAAAAGAAAAATCAGGCAAATGTACTGTTTTTAAGAGCGTGCGTTGGTGGAGGGTCAAAAAAAAAAACCAGAAAGACAGAAAAAAATATGCAGTTTTTCCCCCCGCTCTGCTTTCTAGATCATCCAGTTCTTAAAACGACAAATACTCCTCGCATCAGTCACTGTGACTTTTAACTTCACTCCTGCAATTAAAGAAAACACCGGAGACATTTAAAAAAATATGCTAATGGACACGTGGAGGGACATGACAACACCTCCAGGTCGACTTTTAAAACACAAAAGAAGCATTTAGGTTGCATGGCTTCAGAGGATGTGCTGAATACAGTATGTGCACAAACTTATCACTAACCTATGCAATTTATCAACAACACACACACACACACACACACACACACACACACACACACACACACACAGATAACCGGGGGTCTTACGCTGCTGATGCGTTTGTCTTTGATGTGCAGAAGCTGCTGCTGTGCAAGCTGCATGTGCAGGAGGTTCTGGAGGACAAGTCCATTACCGAGCATAGCGTTCTGCAAAAGGTAAAAAGGAATAAACACATCACGACTACATCGTCACAGTCTATTAAAAAAAGAGCCGTACAGATGTTGGTGTTTTTTGTAACCTGGTGTGCTTTTCCAAGCGTGAGCAGAGCTGTGGTGAGAGGAGGTCTGAGGAACGGCAGGCTGCTGTGACGCCCGTACTTCCCTACAAAACAGAGACAAACAACAAAATAAAAAACATCAACTAGTGCTTTTTATAACTTTATTTAAAAAGATAGGACACTGGATTGAGTCAGAAACTGGGAAGAAAGATGCAGAAATAAAATGTGGATCTTTTACTAATGATACTGTGCTTTTCTAGCCATGAGAGACATTTGATCTCTTTTTACAGTTTAAAGTCTTTCTATGTGATTTTTCACACTTAAATATAATATAAATCAAGTATATCCTCTGAAAATAACTCTGTGAGTCATGACTGTCTACAATGGCTGTAACACCCGAGTCCCACTGTCTGTGATGTTTTCAGAGTTTTCAGAGTCCTATCTTCACTTTGTTTACATCGCCAGGACGGCCGGCTGACTCCTCCCCTCACGTATAAAAGTTGTTTAATTGAGGGACTAGAGAAAAGAAGAATAACATACTGTACTCACTGCTTAACTGTGTTTCTAGATCACGCTCATTTCAGGTAAATTTACATGCAGTGTGAAGATACGAGCATAATAAAGATCACTAGCATTAGCATGCTAACACAACAATGCACCGCGAGTTGTTTTGGTTTCATGCTGGTGCTCAAGGGCGACATCTGCTGGATCAAAAAAATCACATATAAAGCCTTTAAAAGTCCCAGGGGGCTACTTTCTAAGGGATTAAAAATGTCCTCCAGCCTCGTCTCAGTTCCCACAAAGTTCTGCAGACACATGAAGATCAGACACACGAGTCCGCTGATGTGTCTTTAGAAAACTGGAAGTACTCAACCAATCAGAATGGTTCCACACTGTATGACTCACTAAACTATTTTCTACATGTTTGTGAATATTTCTTTCTGGATGAATGTTTTCTTCATTTGGTCTGACTTGTTTGCTGTATCTCATTCTTTTTTCTACAATCCTCAAAAGGCTTCCTGTTGTCTGAAACTTGTATTGGATGATTGTTTAGCTTGCTGCATCACACCGAGACTGATAAACCTGGTTGGTGGGAAATGAAGTGAAATGGTAACAGCGGTACAGTTTGTGCACTGATGACGGTTGTACTTTCTTCCATAAAGAATGAAGTCATGAATAAATCATAGTTCCTTCTGCTGTTCATGCTAATCAAGTCTGTGGAAGAAGAAAATCATCCAAATATGTGTTTGTTAACAATGATTCTAACACTTTTGTTCTCACCAGAGAATAATCAGTTCTCTTGCTTATTAAATCACCATGGTAACATGTAGAAATGAGACTGTGTATGAACTTCCATTAGTGAGGCTTTATCTGCAGTCACACTCTTTCTGTTTTTTTTGTCTTGCTGAGATTAATGGCGGTAAAAACCCGGTCACATCTTCAAACCATCGACACCTTCCACTTTTCACACACAGCGCACTTCCTGTGGCTCTCGTGTGCATGTATGTTACTCCTCTGCATCTTGAGGTCTCCTCATAATAAATGTGAGCGTCGATGCTAATCGTAGCTTCCACCAGAATAGGTGGAGAAAGTTGAACATTTAACCAAGGTCCTAATTTTAGACTTTAATTGTGCGTGCTCTTCTTTAAGAGAGCTCCCCCTCCCCTCCGTCCTCCCTTCTTCCTGTTCTCATTTGTTCTGCTAATGACACACGATTTCATTTTAATACCTGATTAGCCATTCATCAAATAATGAAGCCGTGGACCGGGTGATGACTACGGCACATGGGAGGGGGGCGATCTCGTACAGTGAGTTTTTGATTATTATCCACGTCCCTTAGGAGTGGAAAGACTCCTCACAAGAACATGTTCAGGGCTCAGATTTCATTTAAATGTGCAGTCAGTCATGTACTTGTATCATGTTTATTAGCTTCATGTTGCTGAGAGCGTTGAACTAGCTGCAAACCAAACTTACAGACAATAACCAAAATGGATTTTAGGAAATATCATCATTTTTAAAAAACTGATTATGTTGGATTCTTTGCACACTTACACTTTGTCTGATGTTAAATTACAAATGCAAAGTGAAAGGATTTATTTAGAGAACATTTAAATGTTGTTCATTATTTCAATATACATCTCAGGTAACCCAAGGCCGAAGCAGTACTGCAGCTTGAATCAGCATATGGTCGAATAACTCATAAAATAAAAAAATAAAAACAGAGCGAGAAAATATCTGGTGACTAAAAAAAAGACCAACAGTTCAGCCTGCTTCCATAAAACATGAGTGAGAGAAGTCAAGTTTGACTCTCTAGATACATCTGAGTCTAACATATCCAATTAGAGAGATGAAGATGAAGATTGTGATGATTAAAAAAACAGAACTTGAAGTGTAAATCAGTTGTTTTATATTCTGGGTGAAGTGTGGTTGAGTTCAGCAGCAACATGTTTTGATCTAAAATTCAACAACCACCCTGCTCCTTCTCTGTTACAGCGGTGAAACAGGCTCATTGATGGAGTAGTATTTAGACCTGGTCATGACATGCTAAAATGACAGGTACGAACATCATTTCAAAAAAAGAAAAGAAATGGTCACTACATAAATCTACATGATTGTAATGTGTGTGTCTTAATATGTGAACTCTGGAAATATTCCTGTGAGGCAAACTTTGAAGAGAACACACAATGAAGAAAGAAACCTTTCTACAGCCCAACAAAATGCTTTAATCGTGGTTTAGTTTATGAGCTCGCTCAGTGGATGTTATGTCTAAGTCATGTTCAAATCTGTTTTGAGTCATCCAATTTAATTTTTTCCTAAATCTTTATAATTTAACATTTTTTTAAATTGTCTTTCCTTATTTAGTTTTTGGGCCTCAGAGACAGGACATGTGGGGAGGAGGGAGTGGGGGGATGACATGCAGCAAAGGGCCGAGGTCGGATTCAAACCCACCACCACTGCGACGAGGACCGCAGTCTCCGTATATCGGACACACCACATAACCGCTAGGCTTTCCGACACCCCTTTACATTTATTTTTTTTACTTAATTCCGATGAAGATACATTTTATTGCAATTTGAACAATCTATCTATTTAATGTACCGGTAGGTCTTTGAATGAATATTATGTATACCTGTTTGTCACATGTTTTATTGTAACTTTGTATGTGTGAGTTTGGAGATAAACTTCAGCAGTTCAGTGAAGCAGACGACAAGGCCTAACTAAACCTGTACACTTTATTTAGTTTACAGGGTAAGCTATGAAATAAACACTTTGCCAGTGAAACATGTTTGCACTTGATCTATAGTAGAAAGTCATAAAACATTTTGATATAATTCCTGTGACCTAAAAGCAGATGAAAAGCTGATGCATGCTGGTCCCAGTCATACCTCCTCTTTTCCCAGTGTGGTACGGTCTCATGAGGATCTGCAGGGCGGCAGGGTTGGTCATACTGGTCAGCAGCTGGGCTAGGTTGGGTTCTGGAAGCAGGCCTTTCCTGTTACTCAGAATCTGCACAGAAAAATACACACAAGTTAGAGGTGAATAAGTGAGACTGTGAGTGTGTGTGTGTGTGTGTGTGTGTGTGCGTGTGTGTGTGCGGTGTGTGTTTTGATCTTCTTATTAGAAGTCCCTGATGGACACACTAATGATTACATCAGTTTACATCATCGGGATATGACTGCACTGTCAGCAGAGCAGAGTTGATCTGAGAGACAAAAGAATACAAGCAAGAAAGTGAGAGAGAGAGAGAGAGAGAGAGAGAGAGAGAGAGAGAGAGAGAAAGAGAGAGAGAGAGAGAGAGAGCAAGAGAG